>NW_021635409.1:0-133068 GCF_004799145.2 Neltuma alba
GTGTAGGCCTTGAAGATATGGAGGCATTATTTGTATGGGGCAACTATAGAAATTGTTCTGTGATCACAAGAGTCTCAGTACCTGCAGACCAGAAAGAACTTAACATGAGACAGAGGAGATGGATGGAGTTGTTGAAAGATTATGACTATCAGATCAAGTATCATCCGGGAAAAGCCAATGTAGTGGCTGATGCTTTGAGCAGAAAAGTGGTGCAAGTAGCTACCCTCATGATCAAAGAGGGTGATCTGTTAGAAGATATAAGAGATTGGGGTCCTATTTATCACATGCAGTTAACGGCAGATGATGTGGCTAATGAGCCATTAGTGCAGAGAAACAACTGTTGATATGATAAGACAAATCAAAGAAGCTCAAAGGGAGATCCGTTAGCAAAGACCCTTCGAGCTAAAGTCTTGAGCAATGAGGCAAAAGATTTCGAGATCTCAACAGAAGGAGTAATAGAATTCAGAGGAAGATCGTATGTTCCTCCTGTAGATGATCAAGAAGCAAATTCTAGATGAGGCACATAAAAGCAAATATACGATTCATCCAGGAATGACCAAGATGTATCAAGACATCAAGTCATTGTTTTGGTGGCCTGGTATGAAACGAGATGTTCACTGAGTATGTGACAAAGTGCCTTACATGCCAAAAGGTGAAGACGGAACACCAGAAGCCGTCAGGATTTTTACAACCCCTTAGTATTCCTGAATGGAAGTGGGACAGTATCTCTATGGACTTCATAGTAGGACTACCTCGTACGTCGTCAGGATACGATGCAATATGGGTCATAGTTGATAGACTGACGAAGTCGGCCCATTTCTTGGCGATTAATGTTAAATATTCGCCAGAGAAGTTAGCGAGGTTATACATTAAAGAGATAGTAAGATTACATGGGGTTCCAGAGTACATTGTGTCTGACAGGGATCCAAGATTCATGTCGAGATTCTGGAAAGCAGTGCAAGAAGCCATGGGCACGGTACTGAGTTTCAGTACAGCTTATCATCCGCAAACGGACGGACAAACAGAACGAACGATACAGACACTAGAAGATATGCTGAGAGCGTGCGTTTGGATTTCAAAGGAAGCTGGGATGAATATCTGCCTTTGGCAGAATTCGCGTACAACAACAGTTACCATTCCAGTATCCAGATGGCACCATACGAGGCATTGTACGGGGAAAAGTGCAGATCCCCGCTTTGTTGGCAGAACTCGGAGAGAGAAAAATTTGGGGTCCAGATATAGTAGATCGTACCTCTGAACAGATTAACAGATCAAACAGAGGCTACTCACGGCTCAAAGCAGACAGAAGAGCTACGCCGACAGTAGGAAAAAGCCGTTAGAGGTTCGAGGTTGGAGACCATGTCTTCCTGAAGGTATCTCCAACTACGGAGTAGGACGATCTATTAAGGCGAGAAAGCTGACGCCTAAATATGTGGGACCATTCCAAATACTCTCAAAGGTAGGACCTGTAGCCTATCGACTGGCCTTACCCCCGAACTTAAGTCAGTTGCACAACGTCTTCCATGTTTCCCAGTTGAAGAAGTACAATCCGGATCCAGAACATGTGCTAGAATATGATCAGATTGAGCTAAAGAACAATCTGACATTTGAAGTAAGACCAGAACGCATAGTGGATCGGAAAGTCAAGCAGCTGAGGAACAAAGGAATCCCTTTGGTCAAAGTGATTTGGAAAGATCTAAATCAAGAAGAGGCCACGTGGGAAAAGGAGGACGAGATGAGGAGCAAGTATCCAGAGCTCTTCACATAAGGTATGTGTTAAAATTTCGAGGACGAAATTTATTTTTAGGGGGAAGAAATGTCACACCCTGATAATTTTATTCTAACTGATGAATGATTTGTGACTGACTAAGGCCAAGTAGTATAGTAGACTGGTAGAGGATCCAGGCTATGAGGAAAAATCAGGATAGGGACATAACGGTCATTTCTGAAAAGATCAGTTAAGAAGGGCAGTATTGGAAATAATGTCCAAATTTCCTGAAAAATTCCCAGAAAATCATGAAAAATAGAAAGGAGGGTACAGAATAATGTTTGAGGCTTAGAAGATGAATATGAGATTAAAAATAATTTATCAGGAAATTATTTGTAATTATTGGAATTTTTGGTTAATTAAGGAAAATTAGCCAATTTCCATTATTTAAAATATATAGAGGCCTCAAAAATTCAAGGAAAAATATGGATAAATTATGTGACATATTATCCTAATTTATAAAATTATTTCCCACCTTTGGATGTACAAAGGTTAGCTTAAAGGATATTTATTACCGAATTATTATCGGTAGAATAGTGATTTTTGACAGAATAAAATTTAGAAAATTATAGAGGGAGATAGAACTTGAGAAAAATCATGGATTACCCTTGGAATGAGGGAATTTAATGAGGTGTTGAAATCGGAATTTTGTGACAGTAAATTGGACAGGATTGTTGGAAAATCGGGCCGGAAATACACAAATAATCAGTGGATTGCACTGATTATTGGATGAGTCATATTTTTTCCAATATTAAGAGCAATAATTCGGCCAAAATTAGAAGGAGAGGACAAAGTTGGAATTTTCCACATTGTTCAAGGGCATAAAGGGAAATAAGAGACAAAATAATAAAATAATATTTATTTCCACATGAAAATCACATGGTGATTAGGTGTCCCTACATGTGTCACTTTCTTATGGTGAGTGCCCTAAGATTTGTCCACGTGTAAAGTAGAAAAAAATGGACGGCCGAGATCGCATCTTTTTCCCGAAGGGCATTTTCGGCATTTTGAAATATCAAGGCCTATAAATACCCCCCTTTCATGAAGAATTCGGCCAAGAGGGTTTGTTGGGAGAGAATTTTGTGTTCTTGAGTTCTAGGAGAGAGAAAGGAAGAAAGAAGAGAGAGAAAGAGAGACAGCAAGCTTAATCACCTCTAATCGCCGATTAAGCGCTAATTAAGGTATGTTTATCTCCCTAAGTGTTAATTATTTTTAGTTGATTATTTATTTGAGGAAGATTAGGATTAATTACCTTGATTAATTATGGTTTAGTGATAGCTAAGATTAATCATGTTATTTGATTAAGGATTAGTAAGTGATTAAGGTTAGCTACCCTAATTAATTAGTGATTAGTTATGATAATTGAAGGATGATTAATTATGGTTAATATTGTTAGAGAATGATAATGATTAATCATGATGATTAAGAGATTAAAGGTTAATCATATTGATTAGAGAATGATTAATGATTAATCATATTGATTAGAAAATGATTAATCATGTTGATTAAGGAATGAATAATGGTTAATCATGTTGATTAGAGAATGATTAATGGTTAATCCAAAAAGGATTAGTGATTTAATCTTAAAGGATTATGACTATGTGACTTGAGGACCTTAATTAAGTATTGGATTAAGGACTAAGGGTTAGTGATTAACCAAGAAAGCATGATTAATCATGGATTAAGGAAGAATTCCAAGACCTTAATTGAGGATTAAGGCTTGGTCAAACCAAGGTCAAAGAAAGGTATACAGAAATTATAAATTGAAGGATACAAGGGTAGCATTATATTGAGAAAGAATGGTATACTGGATATGGAATTTACCATACCCTTACTGTATGGTTGATAGGCAACTCTTCTGGAAACCTAGGAGGATCTCCAGCAAGGGATCAAGGAGGAAACGTTAAGCAAGGAATTGAGGTAGCGTGAACTGCAATTATTTTGTTGATCTGCATTTGATGTATCTGCTATGTGTGTTTATGTGCCATGAGAATGTTATGTACAGATGATGTGAACTCCTTGCAATGTATGCCTTGGCTCTTGCATGATTGAGTTTTGACCAGAATGATTATATGCTCCATGATATGATGACATGGATACAGAATGATTATAGCATGGCATAAAGACTAGAAATGTTATCTTACTGCATGTAGCATGACATCTTATGCATGTTGACTTGATGGTTGTATGTTCAATGCTACTGGGATTTCTATGAAATCTCATTCCTCCTATAACATGATATCCTAGGTGCCACTACTGCTAAGGAGAAAGGAAAGGAAATAGTCATGGCTTGAAGAAGTTATGAATTATGTAATGTATTATACGGTTTTGAACCTTTCTCTTTCAAGCCATGTAAGCATACTATGTTCATAATACATGATATGATACCCTTTTTGGAATGTATATTAATGATAGAGTAGCTTTATAAGTGATTATGGTATGATTATAGTGAAAAACGAAATGCTGTTAAAATTAGTGAAAAAGGGGATAAAAATGGTCTAGATTTGACCAAACTTTGACCAACGAAGACCCTGGTCAAATGGTTGACTTTTTCCCTGAAATTTGGTATGCAAATAGATCTTATTTTTCCCTTTAAAATGAGTGGTAAAGCGTCACAATCGGAGCTCTGTGTAAGAAGTTATGCCTTTCCGAAGTTAGGCAAAAATCCTGGAAAATAGAAAAATGACCAAATGAACAGTACTTTTCGAAATTGAAAACGAATGCGTTTCTGATTAAAGCGGAACCTGAGGTCATTTTCCTTGATAGATGATGTTAAGAGCTTCGAGTGAGACTTGGAACGACCTCGTTTCGATTTTTCTAGAATTAGTTATGATTTTTCAAAGTTATGCCAAGTTTAAGGTTACGGTGAATAGTAATGCGGGAAAAGAAATTTTCAAATTCAGGTTTTTCAACCCGGTAACCTTAGATTGCGCTTCCGAATGTCTTAACTTGGCACAAATAAGGTCGTAAACGTAAGGTGTTACACAAGGTGTGACAAATTATACATTGCAATCACTAAGGATTTTGTATAATGATCGTTCTTTGGATCATTTCCAATTACTTCTGGGTTTCTTCCCTATGAGGCAAATACTCATCCTTGGGTGCACAACTTGCCTTTTCTATATTCTATAGACATTCTCTCGAGAAGTGTCTGGACTTGCTGCAAGTGTAGTAAATGTTTCACCTGACCATGCACTGACTATCACTGTGAATCTATCTTGCTGCAGATTAGGTACTCCTTGCCCTTCAGTGGTTTGCCTCCCTTCTGGTTCTTAAGTTATCCCATGGCCTCTTCCTCTTCTTGTTAGCATTAGAAGAGGTGCCACCTTGATCTCCCTCTCTAACTTGGGAGTAGACTTAACCATTAGATGATGGTTTAGGCTATTCTCTGTAATTTGGCAGGCCTTAACTACCTTGTTGAAGTACTCGAACTGCATGGGAGTAATCATCTCCCTTAAGGACTAGTTCAGTCCTCTAACCATCTTTTCTATCGTCCACCTCTCATCATCTTAGTAATGCAGATAACTGAAGTAGTGAGAAAGACGTATAAACTTAGTTAAGTACTCATCAAATGGCTCATTCTTCTTCTGCTTCAGGGTTAGGAATTCCGCTTCCCTTTCGTCCCTGATTGACCGCAGAAGTACCTTTTGTAAAAATGCTCTAGGAACACTTCCCATGTCACTCTTATGTTCTGAGCATCTAGAAGAATCTCGGTATTCTTCCACCAATGATCAGCGTCCTTTTCTAGCTGTAAATAGCCATTCGGCTTTCTGCTTAGTCAGATAGTCCAGAAGTTTAAAAATCTTTTCCAAGCAATTAATCCAGTCCTCTGCTACTGGATGTCAATCACTCCATTGAAGGATGGCAGATTGTGCTTGCAAAAGCAAGTCATCCACTGCTGGATGCTGTTGAGGTCTACTACTGGCATTGCCAGTCTAGGCAATTGTTCTGTTGCTTACGCTGTTGAGGTTTCTTCCTCTGGCCGCCTCCTGTCGAGGTTAGTTACTGCCGCTGCTACTGCTGCTACTATTATGGCATCTCTTTCTTATTCCTGGCTAGCTTGTACCACCCTCAACCCTTCAATAGCCTTTTATTGCGGTTGTAAGCGTTCCAAGATCAATCATATTGGATCGGGATGGACCCTTACGTCATGTCCTAAGGGTCTCTCTGGCGAAGGGTTTCTTCAGGATCTAACCATCACTCTAACTTAACGGATAGCATAATAGAGGAATAAGAAGTAAACATCATGCTTGGATTTCATTTAACAACATATGCATTCACAAAACAGCATTCAAGCATCAATCATCAGTCACAGCAATATAGTTCAACATACATAGCCATCTTAGGAACTTACATAGCAATCAAGCATGTTAGACTAACATATTACAGTTAGCTGTAACAATACTAGTGCTACGAAAGTCTAACTGACTACCCAAAATAGGAAATAGTAAAGCTCTCAAAGCTCTGGATCCATTAACTCAACATCGGATCCCAATTTCTAATGCAACGACAGAACTCATTCTGCCATCAGGGTATGATTAGGAGCATATCCGTCATCATCAGGATCTAGTCTTCCATATCTAACTCAAGGAAATGTATTCCTTATAAAGATCTCAAGGGCATCAATGAGATCATTGAAGCTGGCACTATCTAGGCAACGACAAATGTCTCTCAGACCATTTTTCCAAAGCTGGGTCTGAGGGAGTACTCTAAGTAATGATAATATCCAGTCCATCATCTCTAGGGTAGTATCTTCCCTAGTCACATAATGGTAGAGTTTTCAAATATCCTCCAGATATCTCACGTACAAGTGGGCATTCTGATTCTTGTCGGGCTTAATGTACCAGCCCCTCTCCCTGAAATCCCTAGCTAGGTCCTTTATGGTGTGGAAATTCTTTCATAACTGAAGTAGTTTGACTTCACTAGGTCCAGCTCCATCATCATCAGATATTTCAATACCTCAATCCTCATTTCCTCTATGAGAGGATTATTAGAAGCAATTGTGGCTATGTCAGGTGGAGGGTTACTCTCCCATAAGGTTTCATAGTAGAAATCTGCTACAAGGCTATAGTCCTCATCCTCATCAAACTATTGAGGGAAAGGTTCTCCTGGTCTCCTCTGGTTAATTGAACCCTCTAAGTCACTATTGTGGCCACAACAAGCCATTATACTCTGTCTTACATTATAATAACCAAACTATCCAATCAATAGACAGTAGTATTCTCTTGCAACGATATGTCAATTTTCCTTTTAACTGACACATTATCTAAGCAGAGCATTTTATTCTATGCCAAAACCTCCGTTCTGATACCAAAAAATATCACACCTTCCTATTGTATTGACTTAGGGTTCAATTAAAACTATTTTGGACCACATTGGATGGTCTTGGGCTCAATTTTATCATAAAAACACTGATTTTCAGATTTTCACTGCTTATTAGGTAAAAAATCCAGTTTTCTGATCCAACTTCAAAAATTCATAACATAATCTAGAAAATTCAAAATAGAGTGTTTCAAAATTTTATAAAAATCTCTTTGAATACTCTTTCAAGGAAAAATAATCTTGCAAACTAATTCCATTTGAAAGAGTGTCAGGTTTTTGTGGAAGTCACCTTTGTCTACTTGGCAAAAACACTTTTTCCATATTCTGGACCTTAGTTTTGAAAAATCATTAAAAATGGTGTAGTTGGCCATTTTTAATGTTCTACCTATTGATTTGAAGTGCATGACATGAAATTTAAGCATACCAAATTTTGTGAAGAAATTCGGTCGGGAACTTAATAAAAATATGGCTCTAAATTAGCATCTTGCTTAGGGATTACAGCACCAATTATACATACTTGTACATCACCAAATATAAATGTTTCCTCATGGTTCATCACGATATTTATCCTTGGATTTATAGCCTATTTTTTGATGATTTAGTCCCCAAAATATTAGGTTACATATGGGGGATAGATTTCAATGAAATCCTAGTAGCAAGAACAATCAACCAAAACATCAACATGCATCAATTACAAGCATTCCAACCTTTTGCTATTAATGGGGAACTACTTTACCTCACACATGCAACACTCTAACATGCAATAGCCAAGGCACATAAAGCAAGGATATAGCTACACAATCATCATCATCATTATCATTTAGCTCAACCACAAAGTAGTACATGAAATTGCGTAGCAATCAATGCAACACTCAATATTAAGGTTAATTAAATCTTACCACCTTGATCGAATGCTCTTTGATTTTCTTGTTCTTTCTTGCCTCCACAAATGCCAAACCCTAATATGGCAATCCATAAAAAGGGCAGCAAGAATCATCAACTATTCCACATAAAATCAACAACATAACTCAAGGACAACCTTTGTCCCTTAAAGCTTCCACATTTATTCTTTAAATTTTAGAGTTTAGTTTCCCTAAACCCTAAAATTCTTTCTTGACTCATTCCTACATGATTTTTCATGTAGATTTCAAATATCTACTTGGATTTAACAAAATAAAACTCTCTCTTTTAGTTTCAGCTTGGTCAAACCATTATGGCTTATTTTCTAAAAATTACAACTTTAGCTTTAATGCTTCCAACCTTTGTTCTTTAGGTTTATCCTACACCATTTTCCATTTTGAACACAATGAAAGTATCAAAACATTGAGAAAACTCATCCTAGGGTCCAGTTCTTGCTTTGACCGAAATGAACCTCAAGAGAAACATCAAAGAAAACACTTCAAAAACTACCTGCCACCACTTGTAATCACAAAGATCTATCATGCTTTGAAGTGTTCTAGCAAGTTTTAACAACCAAACTTCCTCCCCTACTTATTAAATATTTCAGCTAGTACCCATAAAAGGAAGAGAACCAGAAATTTTAACCATACAACTCAAGAGAAACAAGCAAGGAACAATATAAAATCATTCACAAAACTTAACTCCAAGCTCACTTGATCCAAAGTGGTTGATTCTTCCTTGCTTCCACCTCAAGCTCTCTTGTTTTCCCTCTCTTCTTGGCTTGGCCGAAACATGATCTGATTTAGGGGGAGAAAGAGCTCAATTAATGTACCAAAATATCTCAACCACCATCATAAATGAAAAGCCAAGTGTCACCTTCCTACTTAGTCTTGAAACTTCTCTCTTAATTACGTAAATCATAATGTAATTAAATTCCAAAGTCAAGATCCTCTCCACTTAATGCTTGACACTTGGAAAGCTTTAATTACTCTCTAATAGAGGCTTGACAAATGGCAACTTGTGGACTAAGTGCAAGACTCTAGTCTTTACTTTATTAGTGCACTTTTATTCTGAGTTTAATTTCTTTTCTACAATAACAGTACTTTGGCCTCTGTAATTATTTTTTTAATCAAATTCATAAATTATTCTCCCCATTTTTCTCTCCCCAGAATGCCCTCTTTAGCTCACACTCAATTTTTTATTAATTAAATAAAAAGAAAAACTATTTTCCTTCTCATTATTGATTTTTCCACTTTTCTAAATAATTAGGAAAAATCTTAGATATTTGAGGGTCTCTTTTTAATTCTATAATTTCTTATAATTCCTTCATACATCATAAGAATTTTATTAGGATTTTATTCTTCTTCCAATATTTATTAGAATTTTCCAAATAAAAAGCCTTAAACTAGCTTAAATCGCCTTTAAATTCCTAATTTCTTTAAGGGCAATTTGGTCATAAAACCAATCATATAACCTCATATAATTCTCAAGGAACATTGTTCTTATTTTTTCTTTTCCAAGACTTGGAAACATTTTTCATAATTACCTTTGACCATTTTTCCTTAATTAGTCAAACATTTTCCAAGACTTGGAAGATAACCTCTGAATACGATTAACCAAATCTTAAATCACAGTGGATAGAGAGGAGTCTAAATCCAAAACAAAGATTGACAACACAATCAAAATGTCACTGAGATTAAACACCTATAAACTCTAAACTCTTCCCTGTTAAACCATGGCTCGGGCTCCATTATAGCTCATAGAAACCCTTGAAGCTTAGCTGGACATGGAGGATAGAAGATTCAAGCTGGAGGATATGAACTTCATTGCAACAACGGTAATGATTAGGAAATGAGGAATTTGGATAGAGGATTCAGAAAGAACCCAAAAATAGAGATCAAGATGATAAACTCAATTTGAAAAATTGAATCCCCTTGAATGCTCCACCCTCCTTGTAATTAACGCTCCTCAACTGACAAACCACTTCAAGATTTGCGTCCTTCACTTCTGGAGCTCCAAGATCTAGTTCCTTCCTTCTTTAGACTCTATCACACGTTTTCTGTCATCATCCGCCGCAGTGCCTATGATCATCCATCGCGGCGCATGTCCAAAACAGTGTCGTTCAGATTAGTGACTCTGAGCTACCTGTTGAACTAAATCCGCTGTGACGCCTTTCACAGAAAATCTTGCCATTTCTGCATACCAAGTCCCTGAATGTTTGTTTCTTTGATTTTTGAACCTAAATTCTTATGAAAATACAAAACACTCCTTCTAAACAATTATTGGTATTTCATCACAATTAATTCCAAAATTAAACATATAATTCTATAAAAATCATACTAGAATCAATGAAATACAGAAAAATATCAAATTTCCCACACTAGCACTTTGCACTCCGAGCAAAGGATTATCAATTCATTCCCCAAAACACATTCAACAAAGGTGTCAATCCAGGTGCAACTAAAATCAAAGTCCATGCACTAGTTGTATTATCCTTTGGGAGAGCTAACCCATAAAACTTTCAATCAATGACAGGAAAATTAATGTTAAACATAGCTCAATCATTATAAGCGAAATGAGAGACTCTCAGATTAAAGTATTTCTCTCTACTCACCAGGGTTAGATTTTCGCTCCTCTCTTCCAGTCTATATCCTACCATAAGCTTGTCAAAATTCTCAACATCTCCACCACTGTACCATATAAGTTCAATACATCAAGAGGTCTTTCTTAAGGTTGTAATGTTAGAAAAGGCTAAGATAGGATGAATGAACTAACAAGTGAAATGCATGAGTAACGAAGTATCAACTCAAAGTGAGCTAAAGTGTAATCATGAAAATACACCAATATACAGATTCAAACTTTTGGAACAAAAATCCTTGCTCTTCAAACCACCATGGAATGTCTTAGTTCAATTTTTTATTCTTTTGTTGCAACTTATTTTCTTTTTCTATAACTTTCTCTTTGTTTTTTTTATTGCCTTTTTCTATTTTTGTTTTTTATCTTTCGCATTCTTTTTTTTTTTAATTGGCATCTAAACCCAAGAAGACAAAGATACAGATATTAATGGTGTACTTTTCAAAGTGAAAAACCAAGTGTAATTCATGTATAACACTTGCTAAAAAGCAATGAGTGAAATAAAAGTGAAGGCTCAAAGGGGTGAACAAAGGTTCAATGTGAAAGGATTTATGTTTAGGTCAGAATAGATTTAGAATAAAATGCCTCTATCATTTGCATCCTTCCCATATCAAAATGCAGTGTCAATGAAGAATTATGACAAGTTCTAGAGGAACATAGGACTACAGAGTGTGCACACAAATTCAGAACATATAGGCTCAATTTCCTTCCATGTGGGTTTTCTCTCATCCACTTGCTTTAATTGAACCATATCTAGTCATTAACTTAATTGCCACCAAAATCAGTCCCATGAAAGAGGTTTGTAACAAGAATAACATCAACCAAGCATAGATTCTGACATAATTACAACATGGATTTCTAGCTTGTAGGAATACATCATGGGTTATGAATTGATTTTCAAAAAAAGTTTTAAACTAATGACAAAGTGTTAGGTAAACAAATCCAATTTCCTCTTCCTTAAAAAATTCTAAACTAGCACAAAACAAATACTTAGCAGCATTTAATATCAGAAAGGAGTGTTTACCTTTATTTAGGAGTAGGCACTGTGATGCATTTATGAACAGGCTGCGGTAGTCTTCACAGAACTGTATCTTCATCAGGCACTACGGCAGGTTACTCTGAGAGCCGCGGTGCTTTTTACAGAACCAAATTTTCCAACAAAAATTATCATTCAAACCCTAATAAATATAGCTCTAAGTCACAAGAACATGTAATGCATCATTAAGAACAAAAAACCTTTGAGTTAAATCACATGCTCAATTGCAAAACATGGCCCAATTACTTCAATCACAACTCAAATATCAATACAAGCATCATCTTAATTAAGCAATTAGTAATTACTTATCTCCCCCATATTTAGACATAGTATTATCCTTAATACAAAACCAATGAGCCATGCAAACAAGGGGAAAAAAGCAATTAAAAGACAACAAACAAACCAAAATTTTCCTAAGCTAAAAGAAAAGGGTTTCCCTCACACTTATTCTCCTAACAAATTCAAGTATGCAGATAGAAGGACAAGAGAATATAAGGAGGAAGAAACAACCTGTATCCTTATGGGGGATGGAAGTTCTCACGATACAACTTGAGTAAGGGGCCATTAACTTTTAGACTGTGGCCACTTTTTTCATCTATTAATTCAACCATTCCAAAAGGGTGTACTTTGGTAACTAGATAAGGCCCATCCTACTTTGTTTTTAATTTTTCATGTTTAAACTTGAACTTAGCCTTGAACAACACAGAACCTATCACCTATATGAAATTGCTTCCTCAAAATTCTTTTTTCATGAATGATTTTAGTCTTCTCCTTGTAGCTTTTAAAGCTCTCATATGCTTCCATTAGAATTTCTTCTAGCTCTTGTAGTTGCAATTTCCTTTCTATTACAATAGCTTCAAAATCCAAATTACACTTTTTAATCACCCAGAAAGCCCTATGCTCTAGTTTAACTAGGAGATGACAAGCTTTTCCATAGACTACCCTATATGGTGACATTCCTATAGGTGTATTGTATGCAGTCCTATAAGTCCACAGAGCTTCTTTCAAATTGATGCTCTAGTCCTTTGTTGATGGTTTAACTATCTTTAAAATCTGTTTAATCTCTCTGATTGAGCTCAAATTGTTTATATTATTTGATGACAGTTTCTAGGTTTTTGTTACACTTTTTGGCTCATTTTAATTATATTTGTGCTTAATTGAGATTGAGAGTCTTTGTTATGAGTTAGCGTTGTTTGAGGGTAAAATTACCATATTTATTTATTAATTGCATTCAATTGATTTTTGGGATAATCGATACCTCAAACCATTACTTTTTATTTCAGGACACTCAAGAAAAAGAGCCAAGAGTGAAGACTAAGGAAGTGCAGCACACAAGATGCAATAACGCCTCTGCCAGGTTTCATTATGACCAACTCATGTTTTGCCGGGGCGAAGCAAGGATTTTCCACCTGAAGATTCCTTTGGGAAGGTTCACCATGACCAACTTCTGTCTTCATCACGATGAAAGCACATCAGCAAGCAGAAGAGCTCTCAGCCATGGTTCGCCGCAGTGAAACCATACCTTCGCTGTGGCGAACCCCTCAAATTAGCAACCCAGACGTGAACCATTTTCATAAATTTTACCTAGCCACTCACACAACCGACAGTACACCTCATTACCAATTTAGAAACCCTATTTTAGTGCAAGTGACATGATACACTCCTGTGACAACCTCCATCTCTGTTCTCTCTCATCTTTTCTATCATCTAACCCTAATTTCTTCCATTTTCTACTATCAAACCTCCACTATGGGAAGCTCAGATTCATTCCTAGTTGAGATGCTTTAGATTTCTATGTGTGGCTAGGTGTTTTCATTCCTCTTGAAGGTGTAGCAATGGCTGGAGTTCAATGAGCTAAAAAGGAGAGTAGATTAATCCTAGTTTAGTTATGAATTTATTAATTTTTAGGTTTAGGATTTGTAATTTGTAGTTAAACTACTTGATTATAGTAGTAATCAGTTTTAGATATTCATTTATGCAATAGATTGGTTATTGTAGAACTTTTGAACTTAAATATATGAAGTATTATGTATGTCAGTTGTGATCTTTTGATTCTCTCTACTCTTACACGGTTGTGTCTTGATATTAAGTCGATTTGATTGTATTTAACCTATTGTATTAATCAATCTTTCTGCACACATTAAGAGTACTTCACAGGATCTTGAGAGATAGAGTTCATTGATTAAGATTCTAGACTTAAAGAGCACTTTAAGGTTTATCATTTTGAAACTTAGTGATTTCTACTCCCATATCAATTGATTTTGAACTATGACAGCCTAAGCACACTTTCAAGAGGATCTTCATAATTGTTTGGTTATCTGTTTATCATTATTTATTGCTTATTTCCCTAAAATCCAAAAATATTTTGTTTATCATTCAATTCAACTCACTTAATGTTTTCAAAAAACCAAAACCCCCTGTTTATGTCCAAGTTTGCATTGTATGATGTTTAAGTTAACTTAGGTCCATTTCATTAAGGCTCTGTTTAAGTGAAACAACTCGAGGTTGCACCCTATAATTCAATCCTTGGATAAAAATTTTGATTTAACCTCCAAGGTCAAGATAAGGTTGTGAAAATCACTCTCTATTGGAAACATTTGTATGACCATTAGTCTGGGGGATAGGTTGTGGACATCTTGTGAGTAACCCCAAACTTAGAGAACAACCCATTTCATAGCTTGTTGCAAAAGTGAGTCCCACAGTCACTTATCATAGCTTTAGGGATTCCCAACCGTGTGAAAATATATGACTTTATGAATTTTGAAAATGTGACTACATCATCTTTCTTTGTGGGAATAGCTTTTATCCATCTTGAAACATAATCTACATCTAAGAGAATATAATGATTTCTAGAAGAAGGTGGAAATGGACCCATGAAATCTATACCCCGTACATCAAGGATTTTACAAAAGAGGATAGGATATTGAGGCATCTTATTCCTTTTAGTATTACCTCCAAACCTTTGGCATTTGTCACAACTCTTATAGAACTCATAAGCATCCTTAAAGAGGGTAGGCCAATAAAATCCAGATTCCAAAATCTTCCTTAAAGTCTTCTTAACACTAAAATGGCCTCCACAAGCATGAGAATGGCATGCCTCTAAGATGCCTTGAATTTCTTCATTTAGGACACAGCGCCTAATCAATTGGTCATTGCACATCCTCTATAAGTAAGGTGGTTCCCAAATATAATAATTGGCTTCACTTTTGAGCTTTTGAGTTTGAAAATGAGACAATATAGTAGGGATTAAACCAATAGCAAGAAAATTGACCATGTTAGTAAACCATAGGTCATGAGAAGCTATTGAACAAAGAATAGCAGTTGGAAATTCATCACAAATCAGATTAGGGTCAGAAACTCCCCTGGTTCCTACTGGTAACCGACCTAAATGGTCTGCAACATGGTTTTCAGCTCTACTTGGGTCCTTGATCTCTATGTCAAACTCTTGGAGAAGCAAAACCCATCTTAAAAGTCTAAGCTTAGTGTGTAGTTTGCTAAACAAAAACTTGACAGTAGCATGGTCAGTATAGACAACCACTTTTGATGCAAGAAGATAAGGTCTAATCACGTCTAAAGCAAATACAATAGCATAAAGTTCCTTTTCAGTGGTTGTGTAATTGATTTGTTCATTGTCAAGGGTTTTGGATGCATAAGCAATGACTTAGACAGCTTATTTACTTTTTGACCTAGCACAACACCAGTGGAAGTATGAGATTGATTGAACCCAATTATTTTATATTATTTCATATCATTTTAAGGGTTTTTATCATAGGTTTTGGCTCTTTTAATGATAATTGTGCTTAATTTAGATTAAGAGTCCTTACTTTGAGTTAGTGTCTTTTTAAGGGTAAAATTGTCATAATTAGTTATTAATTGTATTCAATTGATTTCTAGGACAATTGATGCTTCAAATTGTTGCTTTTCATTGTAGGACACTTGAAAATTAGAGCCAAGATTGAAGACCAAAGCATTACACAACATGAGAGTTTCCAAGAAAATGCTGTGCTGTAGCAAAAAGTCTAAAAATGTGCATCAGTGGCTATTCTGGAATAGTTCGTCGGGGTAAACTTTTTGGTTCGCCGGGGTAAACTCTCAAAATCTCACTAGAATACCTCTCTGGAATAGTTTGCCGTGACGAACCTCTTCGTATCAGGAACGTCAGATTCAGATCCAGAACGCAAATACGAACCCTATACTCATATGATCCGACCCAGATTGACCCCTCAAGCCCTTAGAAACCCTATTTTTGACCCTATCACTCCATTCTATCATCTCCAACACCTCTATTCTCTCATCTTCTTACCTCTCCACCTCCATCTTCTTCCCCATCCATTTCCTTCACCTTTCCTTCACTCCATCTCATTTCCTTCCATTCCCAGCTGCTATGGTTGACAGATTCACTCTAGTTGGAGTTTTTCTTGAAGCTATGGAGGGCTAGGGTTTATCAACTCTTGAAGATGGTGGAGTGGCATGAGTTTCCAGACTTCAAAGGAGAGTTTAGTTTAGTTTGCAATTTTTAGCTATGATTTATGGCTTTCTAGGTCTAGGAGTTGTAATTTCTTAGTTAGGAACTTGGGATTGATATTGTAATCATTGGTTAATGATTAACATTTATAATTTGGATTGATTGATGTTGAATTTTGTGCTTAAATATATGTAGTTGCATATATGCTTATTGTAACTCTCATGATTCTCTCCTATCTTGCATGGTTATGTTTCGGTACTGAGTTGATTGTGTGTTACATTGAGCCAATTGCATGATCATTCCAAAATTACACATTAGGGAGACTTAACAAAGTTTTCATTAATGAGTTCATTAATGTAAGCTTTGGACTCAATGAGTTATTGGGGTTGTTATTAAGAAAACCTAATGAATTGTGAAACTCCTAATATCTTAAGTGAACTATGATTGCCATCAAAACCATTTTCAAGAGATTTCCTATCATTCATTTCCATTCCATCATTATTATCTTAAAACACCAAAATATAGTATCTTAGGTTTGTTTTCATTGCATTTAGTTTAGGCACCATTCATTTAAATCTTAAAAACCCAAAACCCTATTCCATTGCATTGCATGGCATTTAGTCTAGCTTAGGTAATTAATAAAGGCTCCCAAAAGTGAAACGACCTGAGTTTGCACTATACTGTATAGCTTGGATTTATTTTTGATTGAGAACCCCAAGGCGAACGATGAAAGGCTCTCGTCAGAGATACATCACAAGCAAGTTCAAAATCTAAGTTCCTATCAGGTACAGAAAGTATAGGTGGAGAAACAAGAATGCTTTTTAATGAATCAAAAGCCTTTTTGCAAGCATCATCAAAAACAAATTCCACATCCTTTTGCATGAGCCTAGATAGAGGATTTGCTATTTTGCTAAAATCTTTCACAAATCTTCTATAAAAGCAAGCATGTCCTAGGAATGATCGAAGTTCCCTCAAGTTAGTTGGATAAGGCAAAGAAGCAACAACTTCAATTTTAGCTTTGTCTACTTCAATTCCTTTCCTAGAGACTAGATGGCCCAAAATAATTCTATTATCAACCATAAAATGGCATTTTTCAAAATTTAGGATCAAATTCCTATCAATACACCTAGACAAAACCTTATCTAGACTTTCTACACAATCATCAAATGTGTTGCCATGCACCATAAAATCATCCATAAACACTTCTATAGATGAGCCTAGAAATTCACTAAAAATGGACATCATAGCCCATTGAAAAGTACCCGGGGCATTACATTGCCCAAAAGGCATCCTCCTGTAGGCAAATATCCTAAATGGATAAGTGAATATGGTCTTGTCTTAGTCTTCAGGAGTGATAGGAATCTAAAAATAACCTGAAAAACCATCTAGAAAGCAGTAGTTAGTTCTTCCAGCTACTCTCTCAAGCATTTGATTAATAAAAGGTAGAGGAAAGTGATATTTACGTGTGGCATCATTCAATTTTCTATAATCAAAACATACCCTCCATGAGTTTTGAATCCTTGTTGGAATTAATTCATTCTTTTCATTCTTAACAATAATGATACCACTTTTCTTTGGAACTACTTGCACATAACTAACCCACTCACTATCTGAAATTGGGTATATAATTTCAGTACTTAAAAGTTTAGTCGCTTCCTTTTTCACAACATCTAAGATGAGTAGATTAAGTCCACACTATGGTTGTCTCACTGGTTTTGCTCTTTTATGAAGTAAAATTTTATGTGCGCAGATAGAGGGGTAATACCAAGGATATCAACCATAGACCAACCTATTGCCTTCTTATTTCTTTTCAAAACAGTAAGTAATTTCTTCTCCTCAATATCAGATAAGGTGCTTGCTACGATCACAGGCAGTTTATCATTTTCAGCTAGGTATACATAGTTCAAGTGAGAAGGCAATGGTTTAAGTTCCAATTCTAGTGGTTTAGTGATAGAAGGTACTAATTCCTTAAGCTCTAAAACAGCTAAACATGTTGAAGGTGTATGTGGAGAATATGCATGATTACAAGATGTATCAAGTGATGCATGCCTTGTAGAAGTAGCATCAATTTGGGGAGAAATAAGGTGAGAAAACCCCCTATCTTATACTGAAGAGTTGAGCATATCCTCTCCCTTCATTGCCATGAAAGAATCAGCTGCTTGTTGTTCCTCATGTTGACTTTTCTTTCTTTGTTCTACTTTTGCAGCAAGGCTTGAGAAGAAATTTGCAAGATATCGTATAGTATGTAAAGAGTTGGCACAATTAAAATGAAGTGGAATAGAAGAAGTAAGTATAGATTCTGGAGCAAAAGTTATATTTTTCTTCCTTTTCCTTGGTATTCTAAACTTGGGTGATTGCCAAAGCTATATCCTTTTGCTCCTTATCATTGAATCCCACATTATCTTCTTCCTTTTCATTGTTCAATATACTTTGGGCTAGCTTTTTCACTTCTGCAAAATCAAACATAAAATCCTTTCCAAGTTCTTGGCTAGATGCATGAGAAAATACCTCATCATTAATAGAAGATAGAGTGTCAGAGCCTCTCCGTGTACTCAGGTTGTAACTCTATTGCTTTCAGGTCATGACTTGGGGGTTAGTCTAATTATGGGAGCTCTCTGTATGTTTAAGTCGCGACTTCACTATCTCAAGTCACGACTTGGAGAGGACATTGGGTAAAGGCTTTTTGTGAGTTTAGGTCATGACCTTGATGTTTCAAGTCATGACCTAGAGCCGTTCTGAAACCCTAAATCCCCCCTCTTTACTGAAGTCACGACCTCACTTACATTAGGTCTCTACCTGATATGAAAAGTCAGAATTTTTTTGTGAATTCACCTTTTTACCCTTACTTATTTCTATCCTAATTACCATTTTGCCCTTGAACCTACCCTGAATTCAAGCTATATGTATTCTAAGACTTAAAACCCTAGGCCTTCCTTTGTAAAACCACAGTTGACCCTCCTTTCAGTTTTTCACCTCTCACATTCATCTCTCCTTTCCCCCATGGCTGTTTCTCTGCCCAAGTCGTGACTCCATAATCTTGGATTCTTCAACAGCCGCGTCTTTTCAAATTCCCTCTAAAGTCACAACTACTCAGCCCTTTTTAACAGTTTGCTCCTTTCCCAACCATTTAGTAGTTTCTTTTCTTCAGTTTCTGTGATTTCTGAGTACCTCCACTCTGAAACACACCTCCTGCAGCTTGTGGACAAACCTCTTCTCTGCCCTTACGTTTAGTTCTTCCATCCTTTGACTCTCTCAAGGTCTGTGTAACCTCTCCTTTTCGTTCTCTTTTTTTTCTGTTCTTCCTGGTTTAGTTTTCTACATTTTATTTTAGGGTTAATTAGCATTGTTTTTGTTAGGACTGTGATTTTGATTGAGTGGAGTATTGTTGGATGTTGAAAATGTTGTTTAAATGGTCTTTGGACTGCTTGGGATTACATTTTCCACAAAAGATTTGGTTTTTGAGCAAATTGGTTCGTGCTACATTTTTTGAACTTTTTGGGTTCACGTCACAACCTTGAACCTTTCTGAATTCAAAATTTCCTCTGTCTGTTCAAGTCGTGACCTCACTGTTTTCACAGAGGAGGTTTTAAACCTCTAATTCACCCCTGTTGTTTCCAAACTATAATTTCCCATTGGATTTTGACTTTGCATATTAAGGATTTGCAAGAAATAGATTTTGGGCAATTGAAAATTATGAATACTTGGGTTCTCTCATGATTTCCCTAATGGTTTTACAATGCAAATGTCCTAATTCAAAATCTTCAACAAGTTTTGCTTAAGTGAGTCTGGCAAGGGGTAATTGTAGGCCTAGTATAGGGGAGTGCTTGGGTTCTAGGCTTAGTGTAGTTTTTAGTGTCTTTTCTAGGGTTGTTTGTTTTGTGTGTTTACTTTGGTTGTTTGTAGGTTGTTTGCTTTATGCTCAGATGCTTCGCACCAAAAATCCTGAGTCTTCAGGCTTGAAGAAGCTTCGCCCTCATGAGGAGACTAGACTTTCAAGAAAGGAAGCTGTGGAATTATTTGCCAATAGAGGGGTAGTTGAAGTGCGGTATTTTCCAGACACATAGTAGTACCACTTTTACGAGCTTGCCAAACAGAGAGGCCTTGAGCAACTTATGAAGAAGAGGAACAAGGCCAATCTGATGTTGGTGAGAGAGTTCTACACTTGCTCTGCCATAGACGAGCATAGGGGGATCACCTTCAGAGGCGGTGAATGTTGTTTAACCTGAGAGGCTATTGAGAAGTTCTATAAATTGCTCAATGTCCCCGTCTGTGAGTACCAGCGATGGAAGATTAGACTTACTAAAGTTTCCTAGGAAGAGGTTTTCTAAACTATCAGGACAGGGGGAGCTGGGTGGACCATAAAGGAAAGTGAGCAGAAAGTCTTTGAGTAGGAGCACATGAATGATGAAGCCAGGATTTGGCTAAACTTCATGACCTATAACATAATACCCTCTGCTCACATATCTGATGTCTCTGAAGAGGGCGCGCTCCTTTTGCACCTCCTGATGACTATGCAGCTGGTTGACATCCCCATTATTGCCCTGGACTAGATTGATCATTGTGTCAACAATGTACAGACCCTTATGGTGTTTCCATACTTGATCACGGATATGTGTGTAGCACATGAGATACCATTATGCAGGTCTGACTCATACCTTGTCACGACTATGTGCTATACCACCTCTAAATCCAACAAAGAGAAGAGAGGAAAAAGGTTGGTGGATGAAAGTCTAGAGGAGGAGGCAGCTGAGGGTGACTCTAGTTTCAACCTCGCCTCTTTGAATGATCAGATTACCAAACTCGGTCAATAAGTGAAAAGCCTAAGCGAGGAGTTTGATGCTTACAAAGCTATCTCCATGTCTCATGAGTTCAAAAGGCAGAGGTTTATGGATCCTCTGATGTTAGAGATGGCTAGGGCCCTTAAAGTCAACTTCCCCCAAGAGTATAAATGGGCTTTCTAGGAGAACACCATTCCTGTTACCAGTTATTTTAGTGAGGGTCCGAGGCAATCTTCTGGAGCTAGTACTGCTGCTGCTACTACTGATGCTGAGATGGGAGAAGGAGACATCCAGATAAGAGGAGATACTGGTAAAGAGGAGAGAGGATGAGCAGAAGATTAAGAATAGCCTTTACTTTCTTTTTAGTTTTTCTTTGGTTTCTGTTATTCCTTTGTGTCTGTAACTAAAGGCTTAACTTTATTGTATTTAAACTTTTCTGCAATGATTAGTTGGTTTACTGTGTTCTTTTGTGGTTGCTACTGTTCTTTTCCCTTTTCCTTTGACAGTGGGGACACTATCCAGTCTAAGTATGGGGGAGGAGTTCATTTCACTTTGTTGCATCATTTTAGTGGTTGTTTCAGATTTTTGGCAAAAGAATTTTTTTCCAAAAATCCAATCTTTTATGTTCATTATTTGGCTTTAAATTGATTGTGGATGATGAATTGCTGTGAATTGGATCATTTCTATCTGCTCTTATGCTTTTTAAATGCTTGCTCTGTTAATTGGATTATTTGGTTTTACTTGTTAAATGTTGGCCAAGCTTTGAAAATTTTCATTGATAGTTTTTATGACTTCAGGTTGTGACCTCACTGCTTCAGGTCGGGACTTGAGAAGTGGCTTTGGCAAGGGAGGACCCTCTATGATTTCAGGTCGTGACCTCACTGATTTTAAGTTGTGACCTCAACCCCTCTTTTTTGACTTGGTGCTTCTATGTACCCAAGTCGCGACCTCACTATCTTTAGGTCACGACCTGGTGTAACATCCCAAAATTTGAAACCCTAGTAATGGAAATGTGAGAAATGAGATATGATTGATAAGCATAAGGATGAGTAAAGCATGGAAACCCAAAATGGGACGAAACTGACTTTATCGGATCCCTAGGGGCAAAATGGTAATTTTGAGAAAAGTTCTAAAAAATTCCCTAAAATAGAAAAGGTGGAATTAAAGGTTTTTGAGTCACCTATGATGTTTTGGGAGTGAGAATGGCCCAAAATAAATTTTGGTGAAAATTCCCCAAAAAATTAATTATTTTTGGGAAAATAGGGAAAAATAAAGGGGAATTAAAGTGATATAATTATTTTAATTACCTAAGGACTCCAAAAATTCAAGGAAAAATATGGATATATGCCCTAGGAATATTTATGAATTTATAAAATTGTTTCCAAGCATTGGAAATGCAGAAAATAAATTATGGGGAATTTACTTCTGAATTCCTATCGGTAAAGACCCGATTTTAGAGAAAATGTGAAATAAATACCTAGAGGTCTTGAAAAATTCCCAAAACTTCCAGATCCCACTTTTGGAATAAATAGAGAATTATCATGAAAAGAAATGGAATTTTTGAAGCCCCTAGCTATTTTTCCTAGTAGAGGGCAAGAAATCGGGTATTATGTGACCAAATGAATTTTTAAATTACCCTAACCAATTCCATTGCTTCCTAATCAGTTTTTACCATTTAGTTAGAATCCAACAAGGCCCAAATTCGTGCTCATTATGATCAGAACAGCTGGCTTGTGTGCTGGGCAAATTTTTAACCATTGGATCAACTCTCTTGGAAAGTAAGTCAAAGCATGTGTGGCTAGGATTTGTCCTTCATTTTGGCCGACCTTAGCACTTAATTTGGGGCAGAAATAGCTGCCCAAGGGCAGGTTTTTGGGCAGCAAATGAGCTCTATAAATAGCCCCACAAGGCACTCAAAATTCGGACAAAATTGGGACAATAGAGGGGAGGTTCTGCACAACTTTCTTCTTGGCTTCCAAACACTCCTTAAATCACCTCCAATCCAAGGTTTATCATCAAGCTTTAATCCAAGACTCCTTGAGGTATGTTTAGGCTTTAATTTGATGCTTTTTCCTTGGCCAAACCGTGACTTAAAGTGAGGGGGAAGTGCTGTTCATTTCTGTTATGCTGAAAGTGCTAGGAAAGGATAGCAAATTGAGTATGAGCTTGTGTTGTTGATGTATGGTGCTGTTTTGAATGGGTTATGGAAGAAATTACCCTAGGACCTATGAGTATTCAGTTCAGCCAACTCAAGAACTCAAGGGTAGGAATTGTTTCAATAAATTTGAATGGTTCCAATGGATTTAAAATGTGATTTTGTGTAGGATTATGCTATGGAAGTATGTTTTAATTCATTGAAATCAAATATGGAAATTTAGGAACCAAAAGGGGTGTGTTCGTCCATTTTGGAATTCAGGGACTTAAGGTTGGATTTTGATGGTTTTGATGCTTCCATTGAACTCCTTGGGCATTTTTGTGTAGGGTTATATGGAGGAAGTGAATTTGGAAGCATTAGAAATCAAGTTGGAAATTTTGACATCTTTCCTTGTAAAAAAATTCGTTTCTGTTTTGATCAGGATTTAAGGAAGGGATTTGATTTTGTAAAATTTGATTTGATATTTGAATTCTACATGAAAAATCATGTAGGATTGGCCAAGGGGGTTTCTTGAATCAAAGGGAAAACAATTAGGCCAAAAATCCAAAGAAAAGGGTTTAATGTTTAAGTAATGTGGAATGTGTTTGAATAATTGTTGAATGATTGGAATTGGTATTGGTTTGATAGTTACCTTGCCAAATACTCAAGAAAACATCTTGAACTTAAAGGAAATCAAGGACCAAGTACCAAAAGGTAGCATTGAATTACATTTGATTGCTTTCTTGCTTACATTGATGTGTTAATGTGTATGTGTGCAATGTGTGCCATGATGTGACTAAGCTTTATTGCAAATGTTGATTGCAATGTTTGAAGTATGTTGCCTTGGCATTATGTCTATTGAATATGTGTATGATAGCTTACTTTCCATGGCATAAAAGCATGAACACATAAGCAAGATAAATGCACAAAAACATTGCACGTAGTGTTTGCAGGAATGCATCATAAATTGTGATTCCTTGCTACTGGGATTTCTTTGAAATCTCAGTCTTATGTTTAACACCACCTAGGAGGGAGTTCAAGCAAGGGCAAAGGCAAGGAAGTTGTCACGGAGGTCTAATGAACAATCAATGTACTCTAGTGTCAATGTTGGAACTTGTTATGTAATATTTTGACTTTGGAAATGTTTGTTGGATAATAGCTCCTAATGGGAGTCAAGCATGTATGCTTATGTTCAAACATGTGAAAGTATAGTAGAATGTATGTTCAAGCATGTGTTAAGTCCCACATGATTAAGAATGGGTAAAAAGTTAAGAAAGAGCCAAAACAAGGATAATTAGGGGATAACTTTTGACTAGAAAGGACCAAACTTGGGGCATACAAAATAAATAGCAAATGTTTGAATCTGGATTTGAAATTTGGCAGACTTATAGATCATATTTTTAGCTTTAAATCAAGTGGTAGATCACTAAATTTGGAAGTTTGTGGAAAGAGTTATGCCCTTTCAAAGTTGGGCAAAAATACTGGAAATTTCAGAATTTACCCAAATGAACAGTACATAATTGCGTGGAAACTGGTATTGATCTGTGAGAAATTGATACCTATGAATATTTTTTCTATGTAGAGCATTCCATAAGCTTCACGTAAGACTTGGAACCACTCTGTTTTGATTTTCTACATTTAGTTATGATTTTTCAAAGTTGACCTGATTTTTAGGGGTTACATGAATAGTAACCGAAATAAAAATCTTAATTTTTGGTTTTTACCTACTTTGAGCATCATATAACGATGAGAAATGGTTCCAAATGATGTATAATGGGATTCAAAGTGAAGGTGTGACACCTGGCCTCTTTTGCTGTGCACCGCTACCCTTCTATTTACTTTTTGCATTGCTATGTAGGAGGAACCTTTTTAAGCTACCTCTGCATCTTTTTCAAGCAAACCTTTACCTTTTTAATATACTCTCATTGCATCAAACAGTTTTTTCTTGAGAATCGTACCATCCTTGGACTTTTAAGAGCATTGATCTTGAAAATGATTTTTCTAAAGACTTTATAGTCACTTTTGAGTTTCAAGTATGTTCTTAAGTGATTATTTTGATCTTTTCAATCCTCATCTTATGGGTTGCTTTTATGATAAGTGTCTTAATGCTGTGTGACTAATGCATATTGATTGAGACTTCTTGTATGAGCAATTGAGATGTGAAATCCTTGTTAGAAGGACCTTCTTGAGCCTTAATTCTTATATTGAGTGATTATTCATGTGGTTTACATTCTCTAGAACTTGTTTTAGCTCTTGGTCGAAATTACGTGTGCATTTATGATTTTGAATATGATAGAGGCATTCTTTTCTACACCTTTCTACCCAAACACAACCCACAACCATCTATCTGTTACTTAACCATTTTTGAGCCTGCACTTTCTTCATGTTATCTACCTTTTCGAGTGTTTTGAACAATGATGTTAATTGAGCTAATTTCATCTCGATAATTATGATTTCCTGATCTTCATGGGTCTTAATTGGGAATAGTAGTGGAGATTTTAGAGTCATTACAAGCTTATGGTAGAATGTTTGCTGCTTGGATGTTTGAGAGAAAGGAACCCCAATGAGGAGAGATGAGCGATTCAAACACTTATACCTTGTGAGCAAATCTTTGATGTTCATGCATTTAGAGTCAATTGCACCTTGTATCTGATTACTTGGCATTGTTTATGTTATCATTTCTGTATTCCTGAAAGAGGTTGATCGATTAGCTCTTGAGATTACTATTGAACATGCTAGTTTCTTCAATTGTAGTTATACTTTCTTTAGAATGATTCAAGTCTTTGTCCAGGAGTACAAAGGTTCAAGTGTGGGAGAGTGATAGAACCCAATCTTTATATGGTTTTATCAAGTGTTTTCTAATGTTTTGCAACAATTTTACCATCATTACACATGCATTTATATCCATTTGATTACATTGAGGCATGCATTGCATTTTGCTATTTAAGGGGTAAAAAAGGTCATTTTTCTCTTCTCAATTTTAATTTCCTTGATCTGTAATCATTTGGTCTTTACAGAGCTCTTTGTTGTGATTTTTAGGAAATTAGAGAAGGACCCAAGAACCATGATGGAGCATGGATGGGGCCAAAATGTTACAAGGACCAAAACACGAGTTTAGAGTGTTCTGCCTCCCTAGGTTACAACATGGACTTCTGAGGTCATGACCTGGATGACCTTTCAACGAAATTATGTGTTTTAGACCTAAGTCAAGATGAAAGCTCTCTGTCTTCCCAAGTCGCGACATGAAACTTGTGAGGCCGCGACCTAATCCCCCTAAGTCATGACCTAACATTCCTGAGGTCACGACATGAGTGCGTTTAGTGAAGCTGTGCCTTTTGGAATAGGTTTCTGAGCTTTTACACCTAAAGGGGGTAGTCACCACGAAGGGGAACTCTCCCATTTGGCAGATTTGTAATAGGTTGAGCCACCATCATCTCCTCTCAAGCCTCTATTGATCCCACACCTAAAACTTTTATTTTTCTTCATCTCTTCATCATTTCCTACATTTCTAAACTGATCAAACCACTCCAACCACCTTCTTCTCCATTTTTTCAACCTCATTTTTAGCTTAACAATGGCTATTCATTCTTAGAACGATTGTGATTGGTTTAAAGGTATGAGAGGCTAAACCCTTAGCCTCTTGGTGATGGAGGACAAAGCTTGAGCTCAAGGACTTAATCAGGGAGTTTTTCTATAATCTAAACCTATGCTTAATTTTGTGTTGAATATTTCTAGATTTAAGAACTTTCTGCACTTGTTTCAGACTTGGTTTATGATTGTAAATCTTGTGTTTAGACTATTTTACTGTATTTGGATTAGATGATGTTAATGTTGATTAAGCTATATAATATTTCAGTTTGAATCCTTGTGTTCAATTTGATTGTCAGTGATTATTGTTGATTGATCTATGTGCTTGGTATTCTGTGCTTGTCGATAGACATTCAAAGGGCATCTGCATCATTTGTTCATCTACACTCTAAGTGGCTTTTAACAGTATCTTAAGAGATGTTAATTAACTTTGATTAAAGTGAGTTTTCATTAATTAAGACATTGGACCCAAGTGATTTACTTGGGGTTTTCTTCAGATTTAGAGGTTTTCTAAAACTCCTAATCATTTTAAAGAGCAGTGATAGCTGAGTTTTTATCATCAAGAGACTGTTTAACCATAATTCCCTTTTAAACCAAAACATTTCTTTATTCATTTAAAATACCAAAAACAATTTATTCTCTACACTTTTCATTTATTGCACCACCTTAAACAAGTTGAAACCCCCCCTTTTTTTTTACCTAAATTTACAATGCTTTTGATAACCAATCTAGACTAGGATTTCCAATAATAAGCTCCTCAAGAAGAACAATTGTTGCATCCTATACTGCATTTTTCTGGTGCAATTCACTTTCTTAATGATCCGAAGGTGACTACCGGCCTCGATCACACCTCACTCAATGAGTTAGCAAGTTGAGTGACACAGCCAGAAAGATTGTTTGTTTTATTCTACCACTGTTCAAACTTGCTATCAAACTTACTTTCCATGGAATTAGAAGAGGCTGTAATACTTTCAATTCTTGCAGTCAAATCACTTATTCCTTCTTTCATAGCTTTAACCAACTTAGTAATACTATCATTTGAAGAAGGAGTGTTTTGAGTAGGAACTATATCTCTTGAATTTGAATCGAAGGTGGCCTTTGATTCTGAAATCTCTGTTGTGAAGTCAATTGCCTATCATTATTAGTCTTCCATCTCAAATTGGGATGATCACTCTAACCCTCATTGTAAGTTAAGGAATATGGGTTCCTCTATGAGTATTATCCTTGTTTGCATTGGTACATAGCAGAAACTTCCTTTGATAGGCCAGACTAGAGCTCAAAACTAACTACTCTAGGACCTACGTTTTATCCTTTCACCTTTGCTTGCTTTAATTCTTTTTATTTTTTGGCATACATAACTTGGCTTTGATCTTTTCCAGTCATGCTCATACACTTTCATTCATGCCATAAACATTTTAAGCACATACATTACATTGATGGCATTCATGGCATAATTTACAATGTAGGAGAATTATACATTGAACATAATCTCATTTATTAGCATCAATAATTCTCCACTTTCTTCTCCCTGCTTGTCATGCCATTATTACCCATCATTGATTGACCTAAATGGTTGGTTAGGGAGAGATCAAGAAAATCTCAGTAGCAAACATTATCACATACATGCACAAGATAGATGCTAGCGTATAGTATGTAGTTTTCCATAAACTTATGTTAACTAGTGACATGCCATCATGCTTTATGCTTGGTATAAAAATGTATGGCCATGGAAACATATTAAAAACAACATTTCTAGCAACAATAATCATGTCACAACGTTATACAAATATCAACAAAATAAACTAACACATAAGCATACCACATCAAACATAAAAAGGGTAAGTTCACTACTTTGCATCTCAAGCTTTCCTCTTGCTTTTCCTTTAACTCCCTTGACTTTCCAACCATGTGGGCATTCGGTTAACATCAGCAAACATCCTCTTAGATGTTCTAAGGTCCTAAACATAGTCATATTGATCATACAATCTATTAGAACTACTAGATTACATGAAGTTCAAGACTAGCTCTCTTAAACTCAATCTTTTCTCTAAATTTTTGGATTAATATTCTAGCTTTGTAAAAATTATTCTCTTAGGCTAATCCTACACAATTTCACCCAAGGAATCTAAATATGAGCTTAGATTAATGAAAAGAAAACTCCTTCCCCAAGAAATAGTGTTAGCCGAACAGGGGGGTCATGAAATCAATTTTGTCCCATTCCACTACCCCTTCTCTCTTATTTAATGCTTTCATATGTGTCACGAATGCCTTACATGATGCATTAATGAGCCATCATGAATTTTGTCTTATCCTTAGATATTTTCCTTAATTTACTTGGCTTTTGTTTTTCAGGATTTCTTTCTAGCTTTCTGGAGCTCTGAAAATTATTCTGTGTACCCCAAAAATTCCTTCCACCCTTAGAGAAAATCTGTGAATTTTCTCATGCCATAACACTTCCTTTAAGCCTTGCATAAAAGTCATTTACTAAAATGTCTTTTTATCAGTATAATCAGCTTTTTAATTTATTAAAGCCATTCCACTGGCCTTTTGGTTGCAGGACTAATTTTATAAATTAGTATAACCTTTCAACCATTTAACTTCTCTTTTGCATACATTTTTAGGCTCTTTCTATTTTAAATAATTACCTCAAATGGTATATTTTTTACCGGCCATAACCTCATAAATTCCTTTTAAGCTGCCTCAGGGGTATTTTCATCATTTCTCTTAACAAAAGAATCTTAGAATATTATTTCCCATTTTCTAGGGTTTTCTTAGAATTTTCTGTATACTTTCCATTTTTATCCCTGTTGGACATAACTTTCTAAATTTACAGTTTAGTAACTGCTTAGACTTAACTTCATATAACCATCTCTTTGAGGTTTCTAACCTACCCCTTGGCCTGTTTCTAATTTTTTTTCTTTTTCTGGGCCCTAAAGACTTTACTGAAGCCTCTAACTTTGATTACACTTCAGCCCCTGAAAACTTTTACTTTGCAGTTTAGTCCCTGAAACTGCTTTGACTTCCTTTCTCATCTTTAGGACTTCTACTTAAAAAGGGCTTAGTAACCTACCTTCTTTAGGCTACTTTCAGGACTCTTAGATCTAAAAATTGAGATGTGACAACTATGGTAGCCTTGGCAGCATCCCTTTCCTGTTCTTGTCAGGCTTGTGTAGCCTATATATCTTGCATAGTCTTTTGCTATTCCTCTAATCTTTCCATAATTCTTTGTATTGGGTCAATAGGTGGTCTTGTTGGTTCTTCCCCTGCTTGAGTTATGCGTCTTATTCTAACCATTTTGTTTAGTCTTCTTAACTACAAGAGGAACAGAATCATTACTGTATGCAAAAGATGTTTTACATTAACTTTTCTACACATATATACAGACATAGCATAGTCAGCCAAAACATTTACTGTAGAGTAAGTACAACCCATCACATTCATATAATATACAGTCATCTAAGTTTAGGGCATAGAAGAAAAAGGAAGTAGAGAGATCACAAAGATTTCTAACTCATCAAGTAGCTGGTCAAATGTGGAAGGCACTGAATGGCTATGCATTACACCTTACTTCACTACTACCTTAACATTTATTTAATGTCATTTGAGATCATTTTGGATGGCCTTAAGCTAAAAAAAACATAATTAGGATGCTGATTACAGATTTGCTATTCATTTGGTAATTCCAGACTTTTGGTCCAACTTTGAAAATTCATAACTGATTCTAAAAAAATCAAAATAGAGTGGTTCTGAGTCTCACTAAAAGCCCTTTGAATGCTTTTTAAGGGAAAAATAATCTTAAAAACTAGTTTGGTGTTAAATAGTGCCAGATTTGTATGGAAGTTATTGTTCCATTGATTAAAAAAAAATTTCAAATTTCAAACCTTAACTTTTGAAAAATTGCCATAAATCATATGGTCAATTTGAGTATTCTACCAATTGATTTGAAACTCAAGACGTCAACTATAAGCATTGTCACATCCAGTAATATGACAACTAGGGATAAGGATATTCTTAAATATTTCAAGGGCAAAAATGACAAGGAGAAATAGAAGAATTTTGCTATAAAATAATTATTATAGTTTTCCGAGCCAATTATGAAAAGTTTGACTAATTAAGGAAAATTGGTCAAGAATAATTATGAAAAAGTATTTCCAAGCCTCAAAAAATTAAGAAAAAATAAGGACAAGGTTTCTTGAGAATTATATGGGATTATAAAATTAGTTTTATGACCAAACTACCCCTAGAGAGATTACAAAGGAATTTAAGGGCAATTTAAGCCAATTTAAGGTCTTTATTTGGAAAATTCCAAATAAATATATTTAAGGGGAATAAAATTCCAAAAAAATTCCTATGATATCCCAAGGATTATAAGAGATTATGAAATTAAAAGAAGGCCCTTAAGTATCCAAGATTTTTCCTAATTCCTCTGAAAAGTGGAAAAATCACTAAAGAGAAGGAAATTAGTTTTCCATTTTATTTAATTATTGGAAAATTTAATTTGAGATGAAGAGGGCAATTTGGGAAGATAAAAATGAGGAGAATAATTTATGGATCTGACAAAAAATAATTACAGGGGCTAAAGTACTGTAATTATAGAAAAGACGTTAAACCTGGAGTAAAAGTGCACCGATAAAGCAAGACTAAAGTCTTGCAATTCAAATGGTTCACACTTAGCCATGTGTCAAAGCCTCTAATGGATGGTAATTAAAGCTTTTCAAGTGTCAAGCTATCAATGGAGAGGATCTTGACTTTGGAATTTAATTACATTATGATTTAAGTTAATTAAGAGAGAAAATTAAGACTAAGTAGGCTCTTGACACTTGGCTCCTCATTAATGATGGTTGGTGGGATATTTTGGTGCATTGAATGAGCTTCTCCTCCCCCTAAATCTGATCCATATTTCGTGCAAGGCATGAAGAGAGGGAAAAAGAGAGAGTTCAAAGGAAAACCAAGAGAAAGGTATCAACTTTAAGCATACAAGTGAGATTCAAGGTAAGTTTTTGGTTCTAAGGTTCTAAGTTGTTCCTTGCCTTGTTTGCTTGAGTTGTATGGTTGAAATTTCTGATTCTCTTCCTCTTTTAGTGCTGGCCGAAATGCTTCTTGTGTAGGGGAGGGAGTTTAGTTGTTAGATTTTGCTAGAACACTTCAAAGCATGTTAGATCCTAGTGGTTACAAGAGTTATAAGTTGATTTTGAAGTGTTTTCTGTCACACCCTGATAATTTTATCCTAATTGATGAATGATTTGAGACTAACTAAGGTCAAGTAGTATAGTAGTCTGGTAGAGGATCCAGGCTATGAGGAAAAATCAGGATAGGGACATAACGGTCATTTTTGAAAAGATTGGTCAAGAAAGGGCAGTATTGGAAATAATGTCTGAAATTCTTGAAAATTCTCAAAAAAATCATGAAAAATAGAAAGGAAGGTACAGAATAATATTTGCGGCATAGAAGGTGAATATAGGATAAAAAATAATTTATCAGGGAATTATTTGTAATTATTGGAATTTTTGGTTAATTAAGGAAAATTAGCCAATTTCCATTATTTAAAATATATGGAGGCCTCAAAAATTCAAGAAAAAATAGGGATAAATTATGTGACATATTATCCTAATTTATAAAATTACTTCCCACCTTTGGATGAACAGAGGTTAGCTTAAAGAATATTTATTACCGAATTATTATCGGTAGAATATTGATTTTGACGGAATAAAATTTAGAAAATTATAGAGGGAGGTAAAACTTGAGAAAAATCATGGAATATCCTTGGAATGAGAGGGATTTAAGGAGATGTTTAAATCAAAATTTTGTGACAGTAAATTGGACAGGATTATTAGAAAATCGGACCGAAAATACACAAATAATCAGTGGATGAGTCATTTTTCTCCCAATTTTTAGAGTAATATTTTGGCCAAAATAAGGGGGAGGACAAAGTTGGAATTTTCTAAATTGTTCAAGGACATAAAGGGAAATAAGAGACAAAACATTAAAATAATATTTTTTTTTACCACATGAAAATCACATGGTGAATAGGTGTCCTTCCATGTGTCATGATCTTAAGGCTTGTGCTCTAAGATTTGTCCATGTGTAAAGTGGAAAAGAATGGACGGCCAAGATTGCATCTTTTTCTCCAAGGGCATTCTTGGTATTTTGAAAAATTCAAGCCTATAAATACCCCCCACCCTTCACATTTCGGCCAAGAGGTTTTGCTAGAGAGGGAATGTTTTGCTCTTAAGTTCTAGGAGAGAGAAGGAAAGAAAGGAGAGAGAGAAAGGGAGAAAGAAATATTAAACGCCTCTAATCGCCGATTAAGAGTTAATTAAGGTATGTTTATCTCCCTAAGTGTTAATTATTTTTAATTATTTATTTGAGGAAGATTAGGATTAATTACCTTGATTAATTATGGTTTAGTGATAGCTAAGATTAATCATGTTATTTGATTAAAGATTAGTAAGCAATTAAGGTTAGCTACCTTGATTAATTAGTAATTAGTGATTAGTTATGCTAATTGAAGGATGATTAATTATGATTAATCATGTTGATTAAGGAATGATTAAAGGTTAATCATGTTAATTAGAGAATGATTAATGGTTAATCCATAAGGGATTAGTGACTTAATCTTAGAGGATTACGTTGTATTAATGACTATGTGACTTGAGGACCTTAATTAAATATTGAATTAAGGATTAAGGGTTAGTGATTAACCAAGAAAGCATGATTAATCATGGATTAAGGAAGAATTCCAAGACCTTAATTGAGGATTAAGGCTTGGTCAAACCAAAGTTAAAGGATTAGGAAAGGTATATAGAAGTTATAAATTGATAGGCAATTTCTGGAAATCTAAGAGGACCTCAAGCAAGGAAAACAAGGAGGAAACATTGAGCATGGAACCGAGGTAGCGTGAACTTGCAATTATTTTGTTGACCTGCATTTGGTGTTTCTGCTATGTGTGTTTATGTGCCATGAGAATGTTTATGCATAGATGATGTGAACTCCTTGCAATGTATGCCTTGGCTCTTGCATGATTGAGTTTTGACTAGAATGATTATATGCTCCATGATGATGACATGGATACAGAATGTTTATGGCATGGCATAAAGACTAGCAATGTTATTTTACTGCATGTAGCATGACATCTGATGCATGTTAACTTGATGGTTGTATGTTCAAAGCTACTGGGATTTCTATGAAATCTCATTCCTCCTATAACATGATATCCTAGGTGCCACTACTTCCAAGAAGGGAAAAGAAGTAATCATGGCTTGAGGAAATTATGATCTATGTATTGTATTATATGGTTTTAAACCTTTCTTTTCCAAGCCATGTAAGCATATTCTGATCATGAACACATAACATGATACCCTTTTTGGATGTATATTAATGGTAGAGCAGCTTTATATGTGAGTATGGTATGCTTATAGTGAAAAACGAAATGGTGCTAGAATTAGTGAAAAAGAGGGATAAAAATGGTCTAAATTTGACTAAACTTTGACCAATTAAGACCCTGGTCAAATGGTCACCTTTTTCCCTGAAATTTGTCATGCAAATAGATCTTATTTTTCCCTTTAAAATGAGTCATAAAGCATCACAATCAGAGCTCTATGCAAGAAGTTGTGCCTTTCCGAAGTTAGGCAAAAATCCTGGAAAATAGAAAAATGACCAAATGAACAGTACTTTTTGAAATTAAAATTGGATGCGTTTCTGATTAAAGTGGAACCTGAGGTCATTTTTCCTTGATAGATGAGGTTAAGAGCTTCGAGTGAGACTTAGAACGAACTCATTTCAATTTTTCTAGAATTAGTTATGATTTTCCAAAGTTATGCCAAGTTTAAGGTTACAGTGAATAGTAATGCGAGAAAAGACATTTTTAAACTCAGATTTTTCAACACGGTAACCTGAGATTGCGCTTCCGAATATCTTAACTTTGCATAATATAAGGATGCAAATGTAAGGTGTTACATTTTCTTTGCTATGTTGCTTGAGATCTATTTCGGCCAAAGCAAAATCTGAACCCTAGGATGTGTTTTTCAAAGTTTTGAAGCTTCCATTGTGTTCAAAATGAAAAATGGTGTAGGGTAAACCTAAAGAACAAAAGTTGAAAGCCATAGAATCAAAGTTGCAATTTTTGGGTTTTAAACCCTAAGGGTTCGATCAAGCTGAAACTGGAAGAGGAAAATTTATTTTATTAAATCCAAGTAGATATTTGGAATCTACATGAAAAATCATGTGGGGTTGAGTCAAGAGGGAATTTTTAGAGTTTATGGAAACCAACTCTAAAAATTTAAGAACAAAGATGAAGGCTTTAAGGGGCTTAGGAGTTACTTGAGTTATGTGAAAATCGCCTTGACCTGTCTTTGCTTACACCTTAGGGCCAAATTCAAAATTAATCCAAGGATTGTACTATAGGCACAACCTAGGGTCGTTTCACTTGTGGAGCCGAAATTAAGATCCTAGATTAACTAAATGCCATGGTTATGCAAATTGAGCTGAAAAGATTGGGGGTTTTCATTGAGATTTGTAATTAAGATAAAATGCAATAGAATGTAAATGTATTTTTAGATTTTTGGGAGATTAAGATGAAATGGATGGAAATCAAGTACTGAATCAATTGATAAAACCTCTTGAAAATGGGTTCTTCGCAATCATAGTTCTCTTAAGATGTGGGAGTTTTAGAAATTCATTAGGTTTTCTTGATAACAACCTCAATAACTCATTGAGTCCAATGCTTACATTAATGAACTCATTAATGAAAACATTGTTAAGCTTCCCTAATGTGTAATTAAGAATGATTAATGTAAAAGGTTCAATGCAACAGAAAATCAACTCATCATCAAAACATGACCATGCAAGATGAAGAGAATCAATAAAGCTACGAAGAACATATATGTAACTACATATATTGAAGCATGAAATCCAACATTAACCAATCCAACTACAAATATGAATTATCAACTAATGATTACATATCAATCAAAGTCTTTCACTAAGAATTTACAAATCCTAGACCTAGGAATTCATAAATACATAGCTAAACTAAGATGAAACTGAAACTCCTCTTTTATGCTCTTAGAACTCATGCCAATCATCCATCTTCAAGAGCTGGAGGAAGCCTAGCCACTCATGGTGTGCAGAAACATCTCCATTGAAATTGACTCAGTGTTGCCCATGGATGAAGATGACAGTGGAAGGTGAGGGATTAGGGTTCTGGTGGGAGAGATGAGAGAAGATGAAGAGAAAAACGTGGTTCTTCCTATATCTAGAGCTAGCCTGAATGTCTCTTTTCTAGGTCTTATGGCTCTAGCTCCTCTAACTTTGGCTTTCCTCTGGTAGTCGAAAGGAAATTGAATCCAGCCTAATCAGTGATAAGGTTATCTGGAAGGAGGTCATGGGTACTCTCTCAGTACTAGTTTACAACCAAAGGAGGTTTCCACATCCTTATCTCATCCCTGGTCCTCATCTTTCCAAATAGGTACCAATCTCTGGGAGACTTAGACCATAGGACTAATTGAAGTCATCTCCACTCAGTTGGTCACCATACCAATAATTCCCCAAAACTGTTTCAAGAACCAATACCATTTTCTTAAGCCTCCTATCAATTCCCTAGGCCACCTATTCATCTCTTTAGGTGCTTAAGCCAATTTGTCTTAGGAGTTCTCTTACTCCTCCAGCTACTCTTACCATCTCTTACTACTTTAGAACAGTACAGAAAGAGGACTTATGCAACTTCTCTTTCCTCTACTTTGCTTTTCAGTACGAGCATACTCTAGCATGCATAATGTCTGGCATTTTAATGCAAGGAGTGTAAGCTCTTACTAGTTGCTATGTCCATAGCGTGCCAACCGGACATCTTATCCCTACAAGAGGGAGCCTCTTTTCTGTTCGCAGCTGCTTCTGGAAGTCATAGGGAGAGGACTTTTGAGGTTCTTTTTCTTTCTGCTTACTCTAGTACTCTACTAAGCTTAGGTACATCTAAGCCTAGCTTTATTCTTGGCTAGTCATACTTCCATTAGGTAAGGTCAACTCCACTTACCTTGCCTCGGCTGCTTCCCTTTTCCCTCTCGGATAGGGCATTTTGCTCCATCTTGAGCAACATCAATTCTAACTTGGAGGACCAATTCCTATTCTCTCTAGGAAGATTCCTGGCCAAGAACTTATCCCTTGAAAAGGGTGCCCTCTGTTGGAAATTGTGCCCTAGGGGCCAATCATTATGTTTTGAACATTGTTAATTTATGAATTTATTAATTACGTTATCATATTATTTGCATGTTTACTGTGATGACTATCCTTGGATAACTCATGGTTTATCCTAAATGTCCCTGGTCGGTCATCTATGTGGGAGCAAAGATGAAATAAGACCAGTATGACTTTAAAGATATATAGAGATATAAATTAAAGTCATAGGCACATGTAAGAGTACAAGGTGTTGGACTTACCCGCTATGAGAGAGCTGCATGGGTTAAGTTATAAGCTTCTCTCATATACAAACTATGTCACTGTGCCCTTTGACCTGAGATCATCATGGATTCATACATGAGAAACGCTTAGCTTTGACCTAGTCAAAAGTCACTTTTGACCGAGTGATCATAAAGACTATGTTCAGGCTTAGTGGTTTTTCATGCGGAGGAATGTGAATGGTCAAGATGGAATTTGTCCCTCACATTCGTAGAGAGACATTACTGGGCCCCTCGATGAGTGAGTCTGAGAAATGCATGGCCATACTATAATGGAAAGGTAGTTCCATTTCTATACTCAGACTACTCAGGGATCGAGAAAGTAACGTCATGAATAGAGAATGACGTTCTCCATGCCTCATCCATGACCAAAATGTCGTGTGACAAAAGGGACGTGATATGGTTGTATGAAAGGTTACATCGTTCAACGATCCTCATATGATTTGGGTAGTCGTGATGTCTTGCTAGAGACTGCTTACGACTTGTGAGTCATTATGGTTAATGGCCCACTGCCAACTTCATATGGGCCTACAGGGTTGCACACAAAATAGCCCAACACGAGTTTGATGTCTAGATTCATTGAATCTAGGATATGTCCAGATTCAATAAATAAATAGGGTGGACGTGTGTATATATATATATTCGTATATATATTATATAAATATAAGAGATATTAATTGTTAGATTTAATTTATAAGGATAAATTAGATCTATGTAAATTAATTCCGTCATATCTTTATTTTTGAATTATATAAATAGGTGAATTAAATCTGTGAGATGGATTTAATATAAACCGTATTTATTTAATTGTTCTCTTATCTAATTATGCAATATTTAATATTGTATTAATTTCAGAATTAATTTAGGATTAATTTCGAAATTAAAATATCATTCATAATACCTATAGCATCCTATATATTCGATATTAGGGAGCTAGGGTTTTATGTGTGAGAGCGAAAGCACTAAGCAGATAAGGGACGGCCAAAAGTGAGGAGAGAGGACGGATTTTGAAAACCCTAGACGGACATAGACGCTAGCACGTCGTTCGAAGTTGAGGGCTACTCGTGTGGATACCGGTAGAGGAAGCCGACCGGAGTTGTTGACTTCGAACGACAAAGGAGGCAAGCAGAAGCATCCTGAACGGCCGAATCATCGAGTCACTAGGAAATCGAACACCGAAGGTAATGCTTCTTACTACCTGACTTAAACGCGATCGGTAGATCTGGGCAAGGGATTGAAAGTTTTAAAATTTTAAGTTTTTCCGCTGCGCATCGTCTTTCAATACCCTTCACCCTCAACCTAAACCCCAAGCGACTGAGTATCTCTTAACATTAAGGGGAACATGTCAACCTCTAAGCTAGTTCCCTGCATAGCCATTCGTCTCATCCTCTTCTTTTTTATCCTTAAGACATTTCACTAGGGCTCTCCATCTTAACTTCACTATCTCCAGGTTCCTATTCATCTCTTCCAGAACTTGAGATAGCTATTCTATCATAGGGCCCTAGCCCTAACGAAGCTGTAAGAATTTATCTAGCTTAGGTTGCCACTCACACCTTCTTAATGGTGTAAAGACTCAACCCCTAACTGTCTTATTCAACTCCTCATCATTACTCTTCCTCTTGAGGGGGAATTTGATAAATCTAATTGGTGGCTACCTCTCTCTTTCTAACTTTTACTAATCTCACTCTTACGACCTCTGAGAATCGTTGTGTCTCGTTGAGATACCACCTCAATATCTGAAATTTATTGTGTTCATCGGTTATGACCAGAACCCTTGCTTGCAGTGATAGAAGTTACCACCTTCTTTGATAATCACTCTGTATTCATCCATCGCCACTAATTCCCTTGGTTTGTCATGACAAAACACGCTTTTCTCTTAATCTTTGTTAGTCTTGGGTAGCTTCATTTATTGTACTATTGCCAGTCTAGGCATCCATTACAAAGTTTAACTTAACTTCCGGATTTAACTCCATTTCTCTTAAAGGTAGGATTAGGGTTTTGTCCTTGCCATTATGGGATAACAACCAATTCAATCCCGTCACCAGATCAGCTTCATAGAAGGCCTACACATCAAGTTTAAGGCAATATAACGGTGCTCATAACCAACTATACAGTTTAAGCACACATCAGATGTGATTGTCCTATTATATGTTGGTATGGACATATATATATCATACAACAACATATTCATAGCCAAATCAAGTTCTTTACAACAATCATATGAGAGAAGAAAATGATTAGCACCCTAATGTATCATTGCAATCACTGGGAAGTTCATAATAATGATCGTTCCTTGGATCATTTCCGAAAACTTTCGAGCTTCTTTCCCTGTGATAGCAAGTACTCGTCCTTGGGTGCGTAACCTTGGCTTCTCTATACTCTGTGGACATTCTCTCGAGAAGTGTCTGGACTTGCTGCAAGTGCAGAAAACGTTTTGCTCAACCCTATACGTTCCATCACCATGACTCTTGCTACAATTGGCATTCCTTGCCATTTGAGGGCTTACCTCCTTTCTTACTCTTTCCGTTGTCCCATAACTCTTCCTCTTCCTATTCACATCAGAAGAGGTAATACCCTGATCTCCCTTCTCTAACTTGGGAGTAGGTTCAATCATTAATTGATCATTCAAACTATTCTCTATAATCCCACAGGCCTTAACTGCCTTGTCGAGGTACTCAAACTGCCTGGGAGCAAATGTCTTCCTTAAGGACTGCTTTCGTCCTCTGACCATCTTATGGTCATCTACCTTTCATCATCTCGGTAACACTAGTAACTGAAGTAGTGGAAAAAAAGTCCAAACTTAGCTAAGTACTTATCAGCTGACTCATTATTCCTCTGCTTCAGGGTTAGGAATTTTGCTTCCTTTCCATCCCTGGCTGACCTTGAAACTTATTTCTCATGGAATTGCTCTAGGAACACTTCCCATGTCGCTCTCGTGTTCTGAGCATCTAGAAGAATCTTGATATTCTTCCACTAGTGGTCAGTATCTTTCTCTAGCTTGTAAATTGCCCTTTGGGCTTTCCGCATAGTCGGACAATTTAGAACTTTTGAAACTCATGATCTAGTCCTCTACTGCTTGGATGTCAATCATTCCATTGAAGGATGGCGGATTGTGCTTGTAAAAGCGAGTCATCCACTACTGGGTGCTATCGGGGTCTGCCACTGATATTGCCAACCTGGGCAATCGTTCTATGGCTTGCACTGCTGAGCTTTCTTCCTCTGGCTACCTCCGATCGAGGTTAGCCACTGCCACTGTTACTGCTGCTACTATTACAGGATTTCTTTCTTGTTCCTAGCTAGCTTGTGCCGCCCTTAACCCTTTAATAGCCTTTTATTGCGGTTCTAAGCATTCCAAAATTAATCGTATTGGATTATGATGGACCATTCCGTCGCGTTCTAAGGGTCTCTCCGGCAAAGCGTTTTATCGGTTCTAACCAATACGCTAACTAAACGGATAACATATCTGAGGAACAAGAAAATAAACAACATACTTGGATTTCATTTAGCAACATATGCATTCATAATACGTCAATCAAGCATTAGTCATCAGTCATAGCAATATAATTTAACATATATAGCCATCTTAGGAACATATATAGCAATCAAGCATGCCAGACCAACCAACTATGATTAGCTGTAGCAATACAATTCCTATATCAGTGCTACAAAAGTCCAATCGACCTCAAAATGGGAAATAGTGAAACTCTCAATGCTCTGGGTCTATTACTCAACATTGGATCCCAATGTCGGGTACAAATGACAAAACTCATTCTTCCATCAGGGTATAAACAGGAGCACATCCGTCATCATTAGGATTCAGTCTTCTGTATCTACTCAAGGAAATGTATTCCTTACAAAGATCTCGAGGGCATCAATGAGATCGTGGAAGCTAGCACTATTCATGCAACTACAAACGTCTCTCACACCATTTTTCCAAAGCCAGGTCTGAGGGAGTACTCTAAGCAATGCTGATATCCAGTCCATCATCTCTAGGGTAGCATCTTCCCTAGTCACATAATGGTAGAGCTTTCAGATATCCTCTAGGTATCTTAGGTACACATGGGCATTCTGATTCTCATCGAGCTTAATGTACCAGCCCCTCTCCCTAAAATCCCAGGCTAGGTCCTCTATGGTGTGAAATTCTTTCATAATTGGGAGTAGCTTGACTTCACTAGGCCCAACTCCATCATCATCGGATATTTCTATGACCTCAATCCTCTGAGGATCATTGGAAGCAACGGTAGCTATGTCAGGTGGAGGGTTACTCTCCCATAAGGTATCATAGTAGAAGTCTGCTACAAGGCTATAGTCCTTATCCTTATTGAACCATTGAGGGAAAGGTTCTCCTAGTCTCTTCTGGTTAATTGAACCCTCTGAATCACTATTATGGTCACAATAAGCCATTCTACTCCACCCTACATTATATTAACCAACCATCTAATAATTTAGACAGTAGTATTCTTCTTTAAGAATATGTCAATTTTCCTTTTAACTGACATATTAACTAAGCAAAGCGTTCTATCCTGTGCCTAGGGGTGAGCATTCGGTTTTTCGGTTCGGTTATTGATACTAACCGAAATAACCGAATAACTGAATAGAGCAAATTTTAGACACCGAACTGAAACTGATTAACCGAACTAACTGAAACCGAAATAACCAAAATATTTCGGTTCGGTTACCGATTAACCGAAATATATAAATATGAAAAGTGATTTTAAATTAAAAATAATAAAACACAATTATAACCAATATTAAATAAATATTTCAACATTCGATGTGATTTATTATAATAATATTTATTATAACTATATTTATTGAATATAAATATATTTAAAGAGTTCACATAAACCCACATATATATATTTATTATAATAATATTTATTAAATATAAATATATAATATATTTATTTCGGTTTTTTGGTTATAACCGAAAATTTTTTTTTATTAACTGAACCGAACACCGAAACCGAATTGTTAAGAAAATAAAAACCAAATATGTAACTGAAAACCAAAATAACCAAATTGAAAAACCGAAATTCAATTTGGTTCGGTTCGGTTTTCGGTTACGGTTCGATTTTGCTCACTCCTACCTATGCTAGAACCTTCGCTCTGATACCAAAAATGTCACACCTTACTATTATATCCACTTAGGTTTCATTTAAAACCACTTTAGACCACATTGGATGGTCTTGGGCTCAATTTTCACCTTAAAAACGCTAAATTTCGGATTTTTACTGTTCATCGGGTAAAAATCTGGCCCAACTTTAAAAATTCATAACTTACCCCACAAAAATCCAAAAGGGGTGATTCAAAATTCTATTTAAAGATATTTAAGTCCCCTTTCAAGGAAAAATAATCTCATGATCCAATTCCTTATGAGAAAGCGTCAGGTTTTTGTGAAATGCAAAATTGTCCATTTGCCAAAAACCCTTTTTCCCAGATTCTGACCTTTAACTTTGAAAAATCATTAAAATTTGTATACTTAGCAATTTTTCACTTTCTACCTATCAATTTGAATCTCAGGACGTCAACTCTAACCATGCCAAATCGCATACAGAAATTCATTCGGTAACTAAATAAAATGTGGCTCTAAACTAACATCCTGCTTAGGGGTTACAGCACCAACCATTGATAATTATACATAACCAAATGTCCACGAATTTTTATGGTGTATCACCATAATTTAGCCTCCATTCTGTAGCTTGCTCTTGCAAGTTACAGGCCCTAAAATGTTACATTGTATTTGGGGGATGAGATTTTTGAAAATCCCAGTAGCAAGATCAATCAACCAAAACATTAACATGCATCAATTACAAGCATTCCAACCTTTTGCTATTAATAGGGAACTACTTTACCTCATACATGTAGCACTCTAACATGCAATAGTGAAGGCACATAAAGCAAGGAGTATAGCTACACAATCATCATCATCCTCATCATTTAGTTCAACCACATAATAGCACATGAAATTGCAAAGCAATCAATGCAGCATTCAACATTAAGGTCAATTAAATCTTACTACCTTAATCTAATGCTCTTTGATTTTCTTGTTCTCCTTTCTTGCTTCCACAAATGCCAAACCCTAACATGGCAATCCACAAAAATGGAAGCAAGAATCATCAACCATTCCTTATAAAATCAATAACATAATTCAAGTAACTCCTAAGCCCCCTTAAAGCTTCTATCTTTGTTCTTGAATTTTTAGAGTTGGCTTCCATAAACCCTAAAAATCACTTCTTGACTCAACCCTACATGACTTTTCATGTAGATTCCAAATATCTACTTGGATTTAACAAAATAAATTTTCTTCCTTCAGTTTCAGTTTGGCCGAACCACTATGGTTCACTTTCCAAAAATTACAACTTTGATTCTATGGCTTCCAGCACTTGTTCTTTAGGTTTATCCTACACTATTTTCCATTTTGAACACAATGGAAGCCTTAAAAATTTGAAAAACTCATGCCGGGGTCCAAATCTAGCCTTGGCCGAAATGAAACTCAAGCAACATGGCAAGGAAAACACTTCAAAATCAACCTACAACCACTTGTAACCACTAGGATCTACCATGGTTTGAAGTGTTCTAGCAAGATTGAACCATAAAACTTCCTCCTCTACCATATATATGTTTTGGCTAGCATCAAAGGAGAAGAGAAACTAGGATTTTCAACCATACAACTCAAGCAAATAAGACAAGGAACAACTTAGAACTGAAAACTTACCTTAGATCTCACTTGTATGCTTAAAGTTGATGCCTTCTCCTTGGTTCTCCCTTGAACTCTCTCTTTTCCCTTTCCTTTCTCACTTGGCCGAACCAATAAGCAGAAAATGGGGGGAGGAGGAGCTCATCAATGAACCAAAAATATCTCATCTACCACATTTAATGAGGAGCCAAGTGTCAAGTGCCTACTCCTTCTTAATTTTCCCTCTTAATTAACTTAATGACAATTGAAATTAATTTCAAAAGTCAAGATCCTCTCCACTGGTAGCTTGACACTTGGAAAGCTCTAATTACCACCCATTAAAGGCTTGACAAGTGGCAACTTGCAGGCCAACTAAAGTGCAAGAGTCAGATTAACACTTTATCGGTGCACTTTTATTCCGGGTTTAATTTATTTTCTATAATTACAGTGCTCTGGCCTTTGTAATTATTTTCTGTCAGATCCATAAATTATTCTCCTCATTTTTATCTTCCCAAATTGCCCTCTTCATCTCAATTTAAATTTTCTAATAATTAAATAAAATGGAAAACTAATTTCCTTCTCTCGATTGATTTTTCCACTTTTCTGAGGAATTGGGAAAAATCTTGGATACTTGAGGGTCTTATTTTAATTCTATAATCTCTTATAATTCCTTGGGATATCATAGGAATTTTCTTGGGACTTTATTCTTCTTAAAAAATATTTATTTGGAATTTTCCAAATAAAGACCTTAAACTAGCTTAAATTGTCCTTAAATTCCTTTGTAATTTCTCTAGGGGCAAATTGGTCATAAAAATAATTTTGTAATCCCATATAATTCTCAAGGAACCTTGTCCTTATTTTTTCTTAATTTTCTGAGGCTTGGAAATATTTTTCCATAATTATCCTTGACCAATTTTTCCTTAATTAGTCAAACTTTTCATAATTGGCTTGGAAAATTATATTAATTATTTTCCACCAAAATTCTTCTATTTCTCTTTGTCATTTTTGACCATTAATTATTTGGGAATATCCCTATTCCTAAATGCCATATTTCTGGATGTGATAAGGGGTTCCCCGCGGCGAACCATGGCAGAGAGTTTCATTCCTGAAGGCAGACGTTCGCCGCAGTGAAGGCAGAGTGTGCCACGGTGAACCATGGCAGAGGCTCCTCTTTTTGCTCTTTGTGCCTTGAGTCTTCAATCTTGGCTCCAATCTCGGGTGTCCTACACTGAAAAGCAACAATTTAAGGCATCAATTGTCCTAGAAATTAATTAAATACAATTAATAACTAATTAGGACGATTTTACCCTCAAAAAGACACTAACTCAATGCAAGGACTCTTGATCTAAAATAAGCTCAATTATGGCCAAAAGAGCCAAAAATGCAACAAAACCATGGATGATGTAATGACAAGATAAGAATAATTTGAGCTCAATCATTATGCTATTGATTTTATGAGGAATGGTTGATGATTCTTGCTACCCTTTTTGTGGATTGCCATGTTAGGGTTTGGCACTTGTGGAAGCAAGAAGGAACAACAAGAAAAACAAAAAGCTTTGGATCAAGGTAGTGGGATCTAATTAGCCATTAATGTTAACTTTGCATTGTTATTTATGCCATGTATGCTTGCTATTATATGGTTGAACTATGATATTGTAATATGGTTGCTCCTTGCCATGGCCTTGCATGTTGAGGTTGCCTATTTATAAAAGATTAGTTCTCCTATGATAGCTAATGTTGAAATGCTTTATAATGATGCATATTAATGTTTCATGGTTATACATTGTCAAAAGTCAAGTGGTTTCATGGTTTATACACCATTCATTCCTAAATTTTCTTCTTCTTCTTGGATGGTTTAACCCCTAGAATATTGAATTACATTTGGAAGGAATGAGATTTCAATGAAATCCTAATAGCAAGATAAATTAACCATAACATCAAACATGCATCATCATCAAGCATTTCAACATTAGCTATCATTGGAGAACTAATTCTCTCATAATTAGGCAATCTCTAACATGCAATAGCCAATGCAATATAATGCAAGGAGCAGCCACATCACAATCATCATAGTTCAACCACATAATAGCAATCATCTATACATTAATAATCAATCCAATGTCAATATTAAAAGTTAATTAAATCTTGCTACCTTGATCCAATTGCTTCTTTGATCTTTGTTCTTGCTCCTTCCCTTCACAAATATCAAAGCCTAAATATCACATTGCAAAAAAGGGCAACCACATTACAACTTTAAACCACACAAGACTCAAAGACAAAGCTTAAGTAACCCCTTAACCCTTAATTCTTTTTAAATTTGGTTGTTTTCTTTAACCTAAAAATTTTCCTCTTAGGTCAATCCTCTATAATTTTTCATGTAGAGTCCAAATATGAACCTGGATTCATGAAAAGAAAACTCCTTCCTCAAGAAAAGTGTTGGCCAAATAGGGGTTCTTGAAATAAAAAAATTCCAATTTTAATTCCAATGCTTCCAATGCTTGTTCTTTAGGTTTACCCTACACTATTTTTCATTTTAAACACAATGGAAGCATCAAAACTATGAAAATCACATCCTAGGGTACTGATTTTATGTTGGCCGAATAGCACCATCAACAACCAAAACGTAAAATCTTTCACATATCCACATATTTCAACCTCTAATCAATGTGTTTTAACTAGGTATAGCATCAAAACCTCCTTCCCCTAACCCTATAACATTTTGGCCAACACCTCTCTCTTACAGAAACAACATTTTCCAACCATCCAAAGTAAGGAATAAAAGCAAGAAATGTAATGGAGCAACCTACTAACCTTAGATCCAAGCTTAGTTGACCAAAGGTAGTAGCTTTCCTCTTGATGGCACTTTAAGAATTAAATTTGCAAGAAGTTCTCCTAAGATGGTTGAAACTTGTGTCTTGCAAGGGGAGGGAGTGTCTATTTATAAGCCAAGTCCTTTGGATTAACCCTTCAAGACCACTCTAATTACCATACTGAGGTATCACTTCCCTAGCTTTTCTTGCAACCTTTTCCACTATTAAATTAATTCCAAATCAAAATCAATTTTTGAAGTCAAAATCCTCTCCACTCTTGGCTTGACACTTGGCACTTAAATCCTCTCCATTAGTGGCTTGACAAGTGGTAACTTGTAGGCCAAGTAAAAGACAAGAGAGAGCTTTTTACTTTATCAGTGCATTTTGCTCTGAGATTAATTCCTATTCTATAGTTACAGTATCCTCGCAACTGTAATTATTTTTTGTTAGATGTACAATTCATTCTTCTCATTTTTCTCTTCCCAAAATGCCCTCCTTTGTTGCCATCTCAATTTTCTACTAATTACCGAAAAGAAAACTATTTTTCTTTCTATAGTGCTTTCTTTACTCGGTAAAGCCGTTAAGAAATATTTAGGCATTTAAGGGGCTCTCTTGTACTTCATAATCTCTTATAATTCCTTGGGATACCTTGTAAGTTTTCTTAAAATTTATTTTTCTTAAAATTATTTATTTGGAATTTTCCAAGTAAAAGACCTTAATTTGGCCAAATTCAACCTTAAATTCCTTTATAATTTCTCTAGGTGTAATTTGGGCATAAAACCACTTATACACTGTCACGTAATTCCCAAGGTGCATTATCCTTATTTTTTTCTCAATTTTTTGAGCCTCAGAAATTTTTTTCATAATTACTTTTTGACCAATTTCCTTTAATTAGTCAAGCTTTCAAAACTAACTAGAAAATCACAATAAATACTTCCCATCAAAATTCTTCCTTTTAAAAATTAATATAGTGTCCAGGGAATTTCCTCTAATTTCTATGATTATTCCATAATTTTTGGTAATTTCTAACATATTTCCAAAATTACATAATCATGCCTGTATCTTTTATGGAATTGCTCTTTTGTCTCGACACTAACATAAATTTTAGGAATTGTGTCCTTCTATCTCTTCCTATTATTTTGGCTCTTAAATACCTAGGAATATCCTTACTCCTATTTACCAAATTATTGGATGTGACATTTCTTCCCTCTAAAATAAATTTTGTCCTCAAAATTTAAAGAGTACCTTATGGGAAAAGTTCAGGATACTTCTCCTTTATTTTAGTTTCCATCTCTTATGTAGCTTGTTCTAACGAAAGATCTTTGGAGACAACTTTGACCAGTGGAATTTGCTTATTTCTTAGCTGCTTGACCTCTTGATCAATGATTTGTTCTGGTTCGACCTTGAAAAATAAGTTGTCTTAAAGTATAATGTCATCATATCATATGATATGAGCTGTGTCTTGGTGGTACTTCTTTAGTTGGGAGACATGGAAAATATCATGAATTTGGTTCAAATTCTGGGTAAGGGCCAACTAGTAAGCTACTGGTCCAGTTTTGGAAAGAATTTGGAATGGTCCAACATACTTTGGATTCAACTTCTTAGTCTTTAGGGATTAACCGACTCCCGTCATTGGTGACACTTTGAGGAATACATGATTCCCAACTTCAAATTCTAACAGTCTCCTTCTAGTGTCTACATAGCTTTTTTGTCTACTATGACCTGTAAGGAGTCTTTGCTGAATAGCCTTAATTTGTTAGGGGGTCTGATCCACTAAATTAGGACCATATATCCTTCTTTCACTAAGTTTAGTCCAGCATAAGGGAGATCTGCACTTCCTCCCATAAAGTGCTTGATATGGAGCCATTTGAATACTCAAATGAAAACTATTTGATAAAACCCTATCTTTATATGCTTTTCTTAAGTATTTTTTGATGTTTTGCAACACTTTCACCCTCATTATGCATGCATTTATAGCTTTTTGATTACATTGGTTCATGTATTGCATTTTACTGTTTTTAAAGAGTAAAAAGGATCAATTTTCCTTCCTTAATTGTAATTGCCTTGACCTGTAATTAGTTAGTCTTTACAAAGATCTTTGTTGTGATTTTTAGGCAATTAGAGAAGGACCTAAGACCCAAGATACAGCATTGATGGAGCCACAATGTTACAAGGACTAAAACACAAGAGTTGGAGTGTTCTGCCTCCCCAGGTCCTGACATGGATTGCTGAAGTCGCAACCTGGATGCCCTTTTAATGAAATTATGCGTTTTGGAGCTAAGTCAAGACTGAATGCTCTCTGTCTTCCCAGATTGTGACATGACACTGCTGAGGTCACGACCTGACACTCCTGAGGTCACGACCTGGGTGTGTTAAGTGAAGTTGTGCATTTTAGAATAGGTTTCTAAGCTTCTACACCTACGGGGGGTAGCCACCACGAAGCCAGACTCTTCCATTCTGCAGGTTTGCATAGGGTATAATTACCATCATCTCCTCTCAAGCCTCTATTGATTCCATACCCAAAACCTTTATTTTTCTTTACTTATTCATCATTTTCTGCAATTCTGAACCGATCAAACCACTCTAACCACCTTGTTCTCCATTTTTCAACCCTATTTTTAGCTTCCCTCATAGTTGTTCATACTTGGATCGATTACAGTGAGTTGGATGACATAAGAGGCTAAATCTTTAGCCTCTTAAAGATAGAAGACGAAGCTTGAGCTTAAAAACTAAATAGGCGAGTTATCAGTCTAAACCTGTGCTTAATTCTATGTTAGAGATTTCTAGATATAGGGATTTCTGCATTGTATCAGACTTAGTTTATGATTGTAAATATTGTGTTTAGACTACTAAATGTATTTTGATTAGATGTTGTTGATGTCGGATCATTTATATAAATATTTGAGTTGGGAATCCTCGTGTTCAATTAATGATCAGTGATTATTGATGATTAATCTGTGTGCTTAGTATTCTTTGATTATCGATTGATGTTCCAAGGGTATTACACTATCCATTCATTTGCACTCTAAGTGGTTTTCAACAATGTCTTAGAAGGTGTTAATTAACTTGGATTAAAGTGAGTTTTCATTAATTAAGACATTAGACTTAAGTGATTATTTGGGGTTTTCCCTTTCAGACTGAGAGATTTCTAAAACTCCTATTCATTTTAAGAGCCGTGATAGTTGAGTTTTCATCATCAAGAGACTAGTTCATCATAATTTCACTTTATTACAAAACATTTTTTCATTCATTTAAAATCCCAAAAACATTTATTTATCTGCACTTTACATTTATTGCACCATCTTTAAAACAATTAAAACCCCCTTTTTCTTTACCCAAGTCATCATGTTTTTGATTACCAATCTAGACTAGGTTGTTTTTGAATAAAGTGCTCCTCGAGAAGAATGATTGGTTGCACCCTATACTACATTATCTGGTGTAATAACAATTTTGATGACCCAGAAGGCGACATCACAATCTAATCAATGGCGCTATTGCCAGGGAGCTAAGAAATTGGTTCTCTAGTAATTGGTTTTCCATGCCATTGTGATTTGGGTTGATTCTCATTGAGTTTTAGTTTTTGAACTTAGCTTTTGCATTTCATAGCATAAATATTTTTGCAAATAGAAACAAATATCTTCCTTTTCCATGCTTTGGCATTTGCATCCTTGCACAGTATTTTGCATTTTTGTTCTGACTTGATCTTAAGTGTTTTGGCCAATTACTTGAAGTTTTGAACTCTATGCATGGTTTGTTGAGCATCTAGTTAAAGAACTTAGTGAATTTTTCAAAGGTTTTGCGAAGGAAGCTCTCTGTGACTTGAAGTTGTGACCTCATATTCTTGAAGTCGCGACCTCAGTGCTTAAGTCACGACCTGACTTATGGCTTGTCGCAACCTCAAACTTCTGTTTTCCAGTACTACTCTCGGTCTATTCAAGTCATAACCTAGACTGTTTTAGTTCGTGACCTCAGCTCCTTCTTCATTCAGGGTTGCTCTCTGTGTACTTAAGTTGCGACCTGGATTACTCAAGTCACAACCTAAGCTGTTTTTCCACTGAAACTTTTCTAAGTGTCTAGACTTACTCTTTTTCACATAGCTTTGCTTTTTGCACATACTTTGAGAGTGTATACCACTTCATACACCTTATACTCACTAAGCATTATTTGAAATCATTGAGTTTTCCTCAAATTTGAAATACACAGTGGATAAATACAAAGGTTTTGACAATACTTTTCTCTTTTACTCTATTTGTGCTTGATTTTGAGTAATTATGCGTGCCTAGAGCACGTAGAGGCAAGAGAAGTAGACATACAGCATCTCGTAGCCCACTTCTTTTATGAGACTAATCCCATTCATCTAGTAAGAGTGAGGAAGTAGAAGAGGAAATCATGGCTAAAGTACCTCCTAATGGTGGGAATGGGAATGGTAATCATAATAGACCTAATAATGGTGGTAATGAGGGGCAGGGAGAGAATAATAGCCAGAGTAGGATCCCTGGACAACCTAGGGGTAGAACTTTCAAGGAATTAACTTAATCTGATGGGAATTTTGATCCTATGCCTGGTACTTTTGCTACTATTAATGCAGAATTTGAAATTAAAGGTCAATTGATCTACTCATTACCTAAATTTCATGGTCTTGCAGGAGAAAACCCGTACCTTTATCTCTGTACTCTCTACATTCAGTGCTTGTCCATGAAGCCAATAGGGGAAAGTATCAATGATGTTATGTGGAAGGTATCTCACCTATCCTTGGAGGGAAAGGCTAAAGAATGGTACATGAACCTGGCGCTCTATGTGGATAATGCTTATGAATATTGGATCAGTCTGAAGAAAGCATTTTTGGATAAGTATTTCCCTCCACAAAGATTTCAGCTGCCTGCAAGGAAATTTCTACAGCTAAGCAAGAGCTGTTCGAGTCGTTCTTTGAATTTTGGAGCCAGTTTCAAGAAATACTTACCTGGTGCCCTAACCATGAAATTCTTAAGGAGCACGTGGTACGGTATTTCTATAATGGATTGTTGACATATGATGCCTAAGTCGTGGATACCACTGCGAATGGATCTGTGGAGAATATGGAACCATGGGTTGCATGGGAATTGATTAGAACTTTTGCTCTTGATCGATAACATGTCGGCTCAAGGGATACAAGGGACCACAAAACTAAAAGGGATCCACTATTAGTTAAGCTAGCGCAAGATATGTCTAGTCTCTTGCTTTAATGGCTACAAGTTGTGGGGTTTATTGTCACATCCAGTACTATAATAATTAGGAATAAAAAATATTCCTGAATAATTAAGGGTCAAAAATGATAAGAAGAAATAAAAGAATTTTGGTGGAAAATAATTATCATAATTTTCCAAGCCAATTATGAAAAAGTTTGACTAATTAAGGAAAATTAGTCAAGAATCATTATGGGAAAATATTTCTAAGCCTTAGAAAATTAAGAAAAAATTAGGATGATATCCTTTGAGAATTATATGGGATTATAAAATTAGTTTTATGCCAAATTGCCCTTAGAGAAATTACAAAGGAATTTAAGGGCGATTTAAGCTAGTTTAAGGTCCTTTATTTGGAAAATTCCAAATAAATATTTTTTAAGGAGAATAAAATCCAAAAAAAATTCCTATGATATCTCAAGGAATTATAAGAGATTATGAAATTAAAAGAAGACCCTCAAATATCTAAGATTTTTCCCAATTCCTTTGAAAAGTGGAAAAATCACTAAAGAGAAGGAAAATAGTTTTCCTTTTTATTTAATTATTGGGAAATTAAATTTGAGACAAAGAGGACAATTTGGGAAGATAAAAATGAGGAGAATAATTTATAGATCTGATAGAAAATAATTACAGAGGTCAGAGCACTGTAATTATAGAAAAGAAGTTAAACCTAGAGTAAAAGTACACCGATTAAGTGAAGACTAGAGTCTTGCACTTTACTTGGCCCACAAGTTGCCACTTGTCAAGCCTTTAATGGATGGTAATTAAATCTTTCCAAGTGTCAAGCCACCAATGGAGAGGATCTTGACTTTGAAATTTAATTACATTATGATTTAAGTTAATTAAGAGAGAGGATTAAGACTAAATAGGCTTTTGACACATGGCATAACATTAATGATGGTTGGTGGGATATTTTGTGTGCATTGAATGAGCTCATTTCCCCCCTAAATTTGATCCATATTTCAGCCAAGAGGGAGCTTGAGAGGAAAAGAGGGAGTTCAAGGGAGAAATCAAGAGAAAGGCATCAACTTTAAGCATACAAGTGAGATCCAAGGTAAGTTTTTGGTTCTAAGTTGTTCCTTGCCTTGTTTGCTTGAATTGTATGGTTGAAATTTCTGGTTCTCTTCCTCTTTGAGTACTGGCTGAAATGCTTCTTATGTAGGGGAGGAAGTTTGGTTGTTAGATCTTGCTAGAACACTCCAAAGTATGTTAGATCCTAGTGGTTACCAGTGGTTGTAGGTTGATTTTAGAGTGTTTTCTTTGTTGTGTTGCTTGAGATCCATTTCATCCAAAGTAAGATCTGGATCCTAGGATGTGTTTTTCAAAGTTTTGAGGCTTCTATTGTGTTCAAAATGAAAAATGGTGTAGGGTAAACCTAAAGAACAAGTGTTGGAAGCCAAAGAATCAAAGTTGCAATTTTTGGATTTTGAACCCTAATGGTTTGGTCAAGCTGAACTGAAAGAAGGAAATTTATTTTGTTAAATCCAAGTAGATATTTGGAATCTACATGAAAAACCATATAGGAAAAGGTCAAGAGGGAATTTTTAGGGTTTATGGAAACCAACTCTAAAAATTCAAGGACAAAGATGGAAACTTTAAGGGGTTTAGGAGTTATTTGAGTTATGTTATTGATTCTTATGTGGAATGGTTGATGATTCTTACCGCCCTTTTTGTGGATTGCCATACTAGGGTTTGGCATTTGTGGAAGCAAGAAAGAAGAACAAGAAAATCAAAGAGCATTGGATTAAGGTAGTAAGATTCAATTGACTTTAATGTTGAGTGTTGTATTGATTGCTATGCAATTTCATATGCTATTATGTGGTTGAACTAGATGATGATGATGATGATGATTGTGTAGCTATACTCCTTGCTTTATGTGCTTGGCTATTACATGTTAGAGTGCTACATGTATGAAGTAAAGTAGTTCCCTATTAATAGCAAAAGGTTGACATGCTTGTAATTGATGTATGTTAATGTTTTGGTTGATTGATCTTGCTACTGGGATTTCTTAAAATCTTATCCCCCAAATATAATCTAACATTTTAGGGCCTGAAACTCCCAAGATCAAGCTGCATATTGGAGGCCAAATTATGGTGTCATACCATAAAAATTCGTGGACATTTGGTTATGTATAAGTATCAATGGTTGGTGTTGTAATCTCTAAGCAGGATGTTAGTTTAGAGCCACATTTTATTAAGTTACTGAAAAAATTTATATACAAAACTTAGTATTCTTAGATTTGACGTCCTGAGCTTCAAATTGGTAGGCAGCACGTTAAAAATGGCCAACTACACAATTTTTAATGATTTTTCAAAGTTAAGGTTCAGAATCTGGAAAAAAGATTTTTGCCAAATGGATAGAGGTGAATTTCACAAAAACCTAACACTTTTTGCAATGGAATTGGTTCATAAGATTATTTTTCCTTGAAAAAGCATTCAAAGAGCTTTTTATAGAATTTTGAACAACTCCATTTTAATTTTTCTAGATTAAGTTATGAATTTTTGAAGTTGGGCCAGAAAACTAGATTTTTACCTAATGAACAGTAAAAATTCGAAAATCAGTGTTTTTCATGGATTTTGAGCCCAAAACCATCCAATGTGGTCTAAAATGGTTTTGATTAAACCCTAAATGGATCCAATAAGTAAGGTGTGACATTTATGACTCTCTGATATACACAACTCAGAATTGTCCCAGGCCAGTTGAAGAAATTAATGCTATGTACCAAGGAAGAGAGAGGCAATATCAGAAAAGGGACCCCTACTCAAATACATACAATACCGGTTGGAGAGACCACCTAAACTTTAAATAGGAAGGAGGAGCAAATAGACCAAATCAGTTCCATAGTAATTAATTTCACCATGTTGGAGCTTCCTTGTAACACCTTACGTTTACATCCTTATATTACGCCAAGTTAAGATATTCGGAAGCGCAATCTCAGGTTACCGAGTTGAAAAATCTGAGTTTAAACATTTCTTTTCCCGCATTACTATTTACTGTAACCTTAAACTTGGCATAATTTTGGAAAATCATAACTAATTCTAGAAAAATCGAAACAAGGTCATTCCAAGTCTCACTCGAAGCTCTTAACATCATCTATCAAGGAAAAATGACCTCAGGTTCCACTTTAATCAGAAACGCATCCGATTTTAATTTCAAAAAGTACTGTTCATTTGGTCATTTTTCTATTTTCCAGGATTTTTGCCTAACTTCTTGAACAGAGCTCCAATTGTGATGTTTTACCACTCATTTTAAAGGGAAAAATAAGATCTATTCGCATGCCAAATTTCAGGGGAAAAAACCATTTGACCAGGTTCTTAATTGGTCAAAGTTTGGTCAAATTTAGACCATTTTTATCCCTCTTTTTCACTAATTTTAGCACCATTTCGTTTTTCACTATAAGCATACCATACTCGCATATAAAGCTACTCTACCATTAATATACATCCAAAAAGGGTATCATGTTATGTGTTTATGATCAGAATATGCTTACATGGCTTGGAAAAGAAAGGTTTAAAACCATATAATGCAATACATAGATCATAATTTCCTCAAACCATAATTACTTCTTTTCCCTTCTCCTTGGAAGTAGTGGCACCTAGGATATCATGTTATAAGAGGAATGAGATTTCATAGAAATCCCAATAGCTTTGAACATACAACCATCAGGTTAACATGCATCAGATGTCATGCTACATGCAGTAAAATAACATTGCTAGTCTTTATGCCATACCATAACCATTCTGTATCCATGTCATCATCATGGAGCATATAATCATTCTAGTCAAAACTCAATCATGCAAGAGCCAAGGCATACATTGCAAAGAGTTCACATCATCTATGCATAAACATTCTCATGGCACATAAACACACATAGCAGAAACACCAAATGCAGATCAACAAAATAATTGCAAGTTCACGCTACCTCGGTTCCACGCTCAATGTTTCCTCCTTGTTTTCCTTGCTTGAGGTCCTCTTAGATTTCCAGAAATTGCCTATCAACCATACAGTAAGGGTATGGTAAATTCCATATCCAGTATACAATTCTTTCTAAATATAATACTACCCTTGTGCCTTTCAATTTATAACTTCTGTATACCTTTCGTAATCCTTTGACTTTGGTTTGACCAAGCCTTAATCCTCAATTAAGGTCTTGAAATTCTTCCTTAATCCATGATTAATCATGCTTTCTTGGTTAATCACTAACCCTTAATCCTTAATTCAATATTTAATTAAGGTCCTCAAGTCACATAGTCATTAATACAATATAATCCTCTAAGATTAAGTCACTAATCCCTTATGGATTAACCATTAATCATTCTCTAATTAACATGATTAACCTTTAATCATTCCTTAATCAACATGATTAATCATAATTAATCATCCTTCAATTAGCATAACTAATCACTAATTACTAATTAATCAAGGTAGCTAACCTTAATTACTTACTAATCTTTAATCAAATAACATGATTAATCTTAGCTATCACTAAACCATAATTAATCAAGGTAATTAATCTTAATCTTCCTCAAATAAATAATTAAAAATAATTAACCCTTAGGGAGATAAACATACCTTAATTAACTCTTAATCGGCGATTAGAGGCGTTTAATCTTTCTTTCTCCCTTTCTCTCTCTCCTTTCTTTCCTTCTCTCTCCTAGAACTTAAGAGCAAAACATTCCCTCTCTAGCAAAACCTCTTGGCCGAAATGTGAAGGGTGAGGGGGGTATTTATAGGCTTGAATTTTTCAAAATACCAAGAATGCCCTTAGAGAAAAAGATGCAATCTCGGCCGTCCATTTTTTTTCCACTTTACACATGGACAAATCTTAGAGCACAAGCCTTAAGATTATGACACATGGAAGGACACCTATTCACCATGTGATTTTCATGTGGTAAAAAATATTATTTTAATGTTTTGTCTCTTATTTCCCTTTATGCCCTTGAACAATTTGAAAAATTCCAACCTTGTCCTCTCCCCTTATTTTGGCCAAATTATTACTCTAAAAATTAGGAGAAAAATGAATCATCCAATATTCAGTGCAATCCACTGATTATTTGTGTATTTTCAGTCCGATTTTCCAACAATCCTGTCTAATTTACTGTCACAAAATTTTGATTTCAACACCTCCTTAAATCCCTCTCATTCCAAGGATATTCCATTATTTTTCTCAAGTTTTACCTCTCTCTATAACTTTCTAAATTTTATTCCATCAAAATCAATATTCTACCGATAATAATTTGGTAATAAATATTCTTTAAGCTAACCTCTGTTCATCCAAAGGTGGGAAGTAATTTTATAAATTAGGATAATATGTCACATACTTTATCCCTATTTTTCCTTGAATTTTTGAGGCCTCCATATATTTTAAATAATGGAAATTGGCTAATTTTCCTTAATTAACCAAAAATTCCAATAATTACAAATAATTCCCTGATAAATTATTTTTTATCCTATATTCACCTTCTAAGCCTTAAATATTATTATGTACCTCCTTTCTATTTTTCATGATTTTTCTAGGAATTTTCAGGAATTTCGGACATTATTTCCAATACTGCCCTTTCTTGACCGATCTTTTCAAAAATGACCATTATGTCCCTATCCTGATTTTTCCTCATAGCCTGGATCCTCTACTAGTCTACTATACTACTTGACCTTAGTTAGTCTCAAATCATTCATCAATTAGGATAAAATTATCAGGGTGTGACATTTCTCAAGCAGTCTTTAAGATCCTTCAAGAGTAGTAGTGATAACTCCACAAAATGCTATGGTATCTCAACCACCAGCAAGAGGGGATGACACTTCTCAACTATTAAAGAGTATGGCTGCACATATGACAAATATCAAAGGACGAATAAAGGAGAGTGATGATAAATTCATCTCCATAACTACCATGTTACAAGAGATGCAGAAGGATAACTCATATGTGCACAAGAAATTAAAGGAGCTTACTTTGAATAACACTAATATCACCAGTCATCTGACCCAACTGTCTAACGCGGCTAATGACATGCAAGCCAAGAGTGAGGGAAGCATTCCCTCTAATACAATGATCAACCCAAAGGGGCTCAATGCAATAACCCTAAGAAGTGGTAGAAAGGTTCATTTTGAAGGTTAAAGAACCGATAGGGCTGAAAGTGATCAAGATGTAGGAAGCCCTCCGCTTTCCCTAATAAGGCTTGGCAAGTCTAAAAGCTCAAAAGAAGAAGAGCTCATAAAGAGGGTAAGAGCATAAACTAATCTAGAAGAGGAGTCCCCTCAAGCACAAGACCAAGCATGTCAAGAAGCCATGCCGAAAGATGAAAACATTATAGAGAGCTCAGCTTACAAAAGCAAGTAAAAGGAGAACAAGACATAGACTTGCATGCAAGGGGCCTCTAAGACTTCAAATAAGGAGGTAAGTGCTAAAGATCTTCCTTTTCCTAAAGCCTACTTCTCTAGTAAGAAAAAGTTTGATGTTGAGTTTGCCACTGATGCTTACACTCTATTTAGCAAACTAGAAATTAATGTGCCCATAATTCAATTCTTGAGAGGAAACCCTAAATACTTTAAATTATTAAAGAAACTGTGTAATGATAAGTAAAGGTTTAGGCCTCTTGAGAGAATTTAGGTGAGTGCCTATGTGTCATCATTATTCAAAGCTGAACTACCGGTAATCCTGGATCTTACACCATCCCCTGTACCGTAGGAAAGATTCACATTAAGGGAGTATTGTTAGATTTAGGAGTTGTTATAAATGTCATGCCTTGGTTGGTTTACTTAGCTTTAGGGATAAATGACATCAAAGACATAAGTGTAGTACTCTAACTAGCAGATAGGTCTATCAGGTACCCCAAGGGAATCATAGAGGACATTCTTGTTCAAGTCAAAGACCTAGTATTTCCTGCTGATTTCTATGTCCTAGACATGTCAAATGAACTTGCAAATGAGAGTACTCTGATTTTGGGAAGACTTTTTTTGCAAACTTCCAATACTATCATAAGCATGAAGCATAACTGTATAACAATAGAAGTAGGAGATCATGTTGTAAATTTTAATATGAATGAAGCCATGCGTTACCCCTTTGATAATTCTGTATTCATGGGTTTAAATGCCATTGATTTAGCTGTTGAGCAAGCTAGGGATGAGCATGACTACATATGCATGATGGTTATGATATATGTTCACCTAAATTGATTGATTCTTTTGTTGCACCATTACATGAATCTTATGAGCTTGACTCATCTTTGAGTACATATGATGAATATTTCAATTCCCTCTCTTCTGTTTATTAATTTTCTAGTTCTTCTAGAGATGAGATGCCATGCATTAATTCTTTAGAACTTGATAGCATGCTTTCCATTTCTCAAGATTTTTCTTTTCCATCAAGTTTTGATTCTATTTCTACATTCACAAATGATGTTGGCCTTGGAAGGGTCTGTTAGCTAATGACGCAGGTGTTCAAGAAGTGGTGGGTGTTGAGAGTAGAGCAAAATCTGAGGATATGAGCCTCTGTGACGTGAAGTTACGACCTGAGGTTTCTCAAGTCATGACTTCATAACAAACCTGTCGAGGGGGGTGCCTATGTGACTTGAGGTCATGACCTGGAGATGTGAGGTCTCAACCTAAGCCCCCTGTTTCACCTCCTAAACTTCAGACTTGAATTGCTGCACCACCTCATGTCCTGAAGACTTTGGTTAAAGGGCCAACACTTTCTGACTAAATTGTTACTCATACACACTCTAAAATTACAACCCATACCTTATGATTTTTGAATGATCTAATCTCTAACAATGTTGTAAGTATATAGGTAAACCAATCCAAGGTTGTTGCTGCTATAGACTAACTCGAGCTTGGTGCAATATCTGATAGTGCTGAGGCAAGCATAGTGGATCTAAGTGAAGCTGGCAAGTGTATTTCACAAGAGTCGTAAAAGGGGAGTTTTTCTAACTCTACTGATGTTTCCACTCTAATTCCCTCTATTGTTCAACCTCAACTCTAGAACTGAAAGACCTACCTCCCAACCTCAAGTATGCTTATCTTGAGCTAGAGAATAAATTTCCTGTCATTATTTCTAGTTCTTTAACTAAACATGAAGAGACTAATTTAATGAGAGTCTGTAGAAAATATAGGGAGGCTTTGGGTTGGCAATTAGCTGACATCAAGGGAATTGACTCTCCTGTGTGTACCCATAGGATTTTATTAACTAAGGATTCCAAGCCAATAAACAAAGCCAAAAGAGGTTGAATCCTCTAATTTCTAATGTGGTTAGGAAAGAAGTAGACAAACTTCTAAGGGGTGGAATTATATATGTTATATCTGATAATGAGTGGGTGTCACTGGTACAAGTCGTGTCGAAAAAGAGTGGGACCATAGTCGTAAAAAATGAGAACAATGAACTCATCCCAACTAAGGTGCAAAACTTATAGAGAGTTTGTATTGACTATAGGAAGCTAAACGAGTCCACTAGGAAAGACCACTTTCCCTTACCCTTTATTGATCAAATGCTTGAATGGTTAGTAGGGAAGAGTCATTATTGTTTCTTAGATCGGTACTCTAGATATTTCCAAATTCCTATAGACCTTAGACACCAAGACAAGACCACCTTCACTTGTCCATTTAGAACCTATGCTTACAAGAGAATGCCTTTTGGTCTTTGTAATGCCCCTAGTACATTTCAATTTTGTATGTTATCCATTTTTGTTGAATTTATTGAAAAATGCGTAGATGTGTTCATGGATGATTTTACTGTTTATGGCAATTCTTTTGAAGAATGTTTGAAAGTCTTGACAAAATCTTAACACGATACACTGAGAAAAAGTTGGTTTTGAATTATGAAAAATGTCATTTCATGGTTAATCAAGGCATTGTGCTAGGTCATTTGATCTCTGAAAAAGAAATTAAGGTAGCTAAAGCCAAGGTATAGGTGATATCTTCTTTGCCCTACCCTACCAACTTGAAAGACTTGAGGTCCTTTTTAGGACATGTGGGGTTCTATAGAAGGTTGATCAAGGATTTCAGTAAAATTGCTTTACCTCTTTCTAAACTGCTACAAAAAGACTTTGATTTTCAATTTGACCATGCATGTGAGCTTGCTTTTTATGAATTGAGGAATAGGCTAGTTATCCTCCTATGTTGACCTCTTCCAACTGGGATTTGCCTTTTGAAATTTCTTATGATGCTTCGAACTTGAGTGTGGGGCCAATATTGGGTCAAAGGGAGAATTCTGTTTCTAAAGTAATTGCCTATGCTTCGAAAACGTTAGATACAGCTCAAAGAAGATGCACCACTACTGAGAAATAATTGATTGCAATTGTTTTTGCGATTGATAAATTTAGACCCTATCTCATAAATTCTAAGGTGGTTGTGTCTATAGATCATGCAGTAGTGAAATATCTCTTCCACAAACCTCAATCGAAGCTGAGGCTCTTGAGATGGTTGTTGCTGCTTCAAGAATTTGATGTGGAAGTGAAAGATAGAGCCAACAATTTCAATGATATAGCAGATCACTTAAGCATACTACCACTAGAGATGAGGGGAGTATTAGATTCTCATATTATCTGTGATTCATTCCCTAACCAGTCTTTATGTGTATTGTCTGTTTCTCAACTATCGTTTGGTCACCTAATTAACTATCTTGCTACTGGTCTAATCCCTTCTCACCTAATTACTTTTCAGGCTCAAAAGGTTAAGAGCAAAGCCTCCTACTATATTCGGGATCCACTGTACCTATGCGGATTATTCGCTGACCAAGTGATTGGACGATGCATCCCTGGAGTAGCGGCTCAAGCCATTCTAGAAGCCTACCATGATACCTTATGTGGGGGGCACTTCAGTGCTAGAAAAATAGCTAGGAAGGTGTTAGATGCATGTTTTTACTGTCCTATCCTATTTAAAAACACATTCACTTATTGTAGGGATGTGATAAATACCAATGATTTGGGAGGGTTAGTAGAAGGAATGAAATGCCACAACAACCTATCTTATTCTATGAGATTTTTTATGCTTGGGGAATAGATTTTATAGGCCCTTTCCTAACTTCTTAAAGTTACACCTACATCCTTCTAGCTGTAGATTACCTCTCTAAGTAGGTAGAAGCCATCCCCACACAAAAGGATGATGCACCTATGATTTCTAAATTTCTAAAGTCTACCATCTTCAGTAGATTTGGAGTACCCAAGGTGTTAATCAGTGATCAGGGAACCCACTTCTGCAACAAGTTGCTTAATAACTTGTTGGCTAAATATGGGATTTCCCACAGTGTCTACCTTGTACCACCCTCAAACTAATAGCCTAGCTGAGGTGTCAAATCGAGAGATTAAATGCATCCTTTAACATATTGTTAAGCCCTCTAATAGAGACTAGAGCTTGAGACTAGATGATGCACCATGGGCCTACCGTACAACTTACAAGATGCCAATAGGAATGTCTTTGTATTGTATCATCTATGGGAAGTTTTGTCACATTCTGGTGGAGCTGGAGTATAGATCATACTGGGCAGTTAAGAGCTGCAATGCCGATTTGGAGGAAGCTAGCCTGAGCCGACTCCTTCAAATTCAAGAACTGGAAGAAATGTGGTTAGACACCTACCATAGCTCTGACATTTACAAGGAGAAAACCAAGCTTGTTTATGACGGCAACATCTTGAGAAAGAAGTTTAAGGAGGGTGACAAAGTGTTAAGATACCAAGCTCGATTCAAATTCAAGAAGGGAAAATTTAAGACGAGCTAGGATAGACCCTATACTGTCATGAAAGTGTATGACTTTGGGATGATAGAGCTAAAGGAGGAGGCTATGAGAAAAAAGTTCCAGTGCAATAGTCATCTCCTCAAGCTCTATGAAGAGCCCGCACCGCCTTCTTAAGGCCAGGTCGTCCCTTTCCTTTACCTCTTACTATTCACATGAATTTACTTGTGCTTAAATTATCTTGCTATGACTATTTGAGACTGTGAAAGGGATGTCTTCAGTAAAAGTAGTTTTAAATTCTATTGTTTTGTTGTTTTGAATAATCTCCTCTGGCCTTGAGTTTGTTGTGATTGTGATTGTGCTTCTTTTCTGTCACTACCACACACTTAATTACATCATTGAGTGTTCCCATCCTTGCACTAAGCTCTGTTATTCTATCTAGACGAGTGATGTGTTGTGCTTCAATCTTGAATTGAAGTTCACAACTTCTACCTTTGTTGTTTTTGTTTTTGAGCTTCGTATTTTGGTTTGTGACTGTGTGCTGCAATGAGTACATTACTTTGAGTGTATGGGGAAGGGAGGTTTAAAAGTGGTTTTGTGATTTGTTTTGCTGGGTTGTTCCTTGTTATGGGTGGGTTTTGCTAAAACTTGCTAAAATTTTTCAAAATTTTTGAAACTTTTGAAAGTTTTCCCCAATCTTCCATCACTTGTTTTGAGTTTCATATTGAACTGTTGATAATCTGGTGATGGATTGCTGAGTTGGGTTGTTATGATAGGTTCTGGTAAGTAGTCTTGGTTTAGGGTCTTTATTTTAAGGTTTTTCAAGGTCTAGAAAGTCAAAGAGCTCTCTGTGACCCCAGGTCACGACCTCGCTGTTCTCAAGTCGTGACCTGGAGGTTAGTTTGAGAAAGGGAGCTCTTGGTGTACTGAAGTCATGATCTCGCCATTTTAGGTCGTGACTTTGCTGTCTTAGGTTATGACTTGGGGAAGAAACTGGGTAAAGGCTCTCTATGAGTTAAGGTCACGACCTCATTGTTTTCAGGTCGTGACCTGGGGCCTTTTAAAACCCTAAATCCTCCTCTATCTACTGAAGTCGCGACCTGACATGAAAAGTCAAGATTTTTTCTGTGAGTTTACCTCTCTACCCTTGCTTATTTCCACCCTAATTACATTTTGCCCTTTGAACTTGCCGTCAATTCAAGCCTTATACATTCTAAGGACTTAAAACCCTAATTCTTTTTGTAAAATCACACACAACTCTTCCTTCAGATTTCCTTTCTCTCGCACATTCACTCACATCCTCCCCTATGTCTGAACTTCTTCTCCAGGTCGCGACTCCCTGTCTTCCTCTACAACCATCCCTTTTCAATTTCTCTTTAAGTGAAATTGCCCCTTCCTCTTCAAAACTCCCCTTTCCTCCACTTCCTCATATCCTAAATTCAACCCCTCCCTTTTTGCCAGAGCTTTGCCTTACTACCTCTGAGTTTCTCTCCTGCAGTTTGAAACCAAGGCCACTCTTGCGTGCAATCTGTTCTTCTTGCCGTTCTTTCAATGTCTCCTCTGTTTTCTTTTTGCTCTTTCTAGTTTTTAGTTTAGATTTTATGTTTTCTTTCTAGGGTTTTGATTTTGATTGAGTGGAGTTTGGGTTGGATGTTTAAAATACTGTTTGACTGGTTTTGGAACTGTTTAAGATTACATTTTCTGTAAAAGATTTGGTTTTTGAATGAATTGCTACACTTTGCATTTTCTGAAATTTCTAGAACCAAGTCATGACCTCGCTGTTTTCAAGTTGTGACCTTGAGCCTTTCTAAACTCAAATTTTTTTCCCTCTGTTTGTTCAAGTCGCAACCTCACCTCCTTCAGGTCCTAACCTGAGCTCACAAAGGAGACTCTAAACCGATGATTCACCCCTGTTGTTTCCAAGCTGAAATTTCTTAATGGATTTTGCCTTTATCTGTAAAGGCTTTACAAGATATTGGTTTTCAGCAATTGAAAATTATAAGTGTTTGGATTTTCTTATGATTTTCCTAATGGTTTTAAATTGCAAGTGTCCCAATTCAAATTTTACATTTTTGCTAAAGTCAATCTAGCAAGGGGTAACTGTACAATCCTTTACAGATAGTGTAGTCTTTCTAATTTTTCCATGCCATATCCAATTTGCATACCTCAAATTTATCCCATCACAAATAAGATGCTCTTTTATCTCAGAAATACTCCTCCGACTATTGTTTAAGCATTTGACACAAGGATAATAGTACAATCCATCTCTTTGACTAGGGACATTTTTCTAAGCAAACTGAAAAAACCTTTTAACCCCATCCTCATATTCTTTGCTAATTCTCTTAGCTTTTATCCAACTACGATCCATTGTTCTACAGAATCAATGAATATAATTGTCAAGCTCAATTCTAACTTGTTAATTCAAATATTTAAATAATAAAATAACTAAATGTTAGTTAATAAACTAAAATTGACTAACACTTAATTTACAAATTAAAGGGAATGTCTCTTTTTTAAAAATAAAAAATTTGACAGAATTTCTCTTTAAATTTTACAAATTAAAGGGAATATCTCTTTTTTAAAAATAAAAAATTTGACAGGATTTCTCTTTAAATATATAACAAAAGGAAAATTAGAGTGAAGGACCAAGAAAAAGTTGTATTTATTACAAAGAATCTTAAAAATTATAATTATTTAAAAGGACCATAAATATATTATAATAAAAAAATAAAATATATAATTACTTTTAAAAATTAGATTAAGTTATTTTTTAAAAATTGGTATATATAGTGAATGAGCAAATATGTTGATAAAAATATAAAATCAAACAAATATATCTATAAGTTTTGTAAAATATTTAAACAAAAATTATTTTAATCAAAATTAAAACTATTCTTCATAACATATTTCAACATGCATAAAGTTTTATAAAAATATAAAATTAATTTAATATAATTTTTTTTCAAACACTTGTTTCTAATTTAAAGTTATCAAAATAAATAAAAATAGATTTGTATATAAAATTTAGCTTTTTGTAAAAATAAAATAAAACATATATATACTTAAAGAAGTAAATTGTTGTAAAAAATATTATTCTCTTTAGGTCCTCCATTATAATTTTTCCTATAACAAATCCTAAATTTGTATGAAAAAATAAACATATCAATCAATCAACCAAACCAACTTAACAGTGTAATAAACAAATTCAGGTCACGATAAATTTGAAGAAATATAACAAATAAAACAAAAATAAGAATTCAATTTTTAACCAATTTAAAGATTCTTAAAGTTAAAACTTCTGAATCCAAAATGGGAACACAAATAATTTCTATTTGTAATGAAATTTTAAACAACACTTTATCATCAATTAATGTTCATAACGGGGAAAAGAATCACAAAACAATTAACAGATTATTTATTACTAAATTATAAAATTTATTACAAAAAATTACCAAAAATTCAAAATAAATATAAAAAAGTTGTAAGAAAATAAAAAACTTCAAAACTAATCAATTTTAAACATTTAAACATGTTTCCAATATTGTATGTAGGAAAGAATTGAGCTTTTATCACACCAAATGCCACCAGTCAACAACTCAAGCACATAAAAAACGCAAAATTAACAATACAAGCCAACTACAATGTAAAACTAACAAACCTATTTGAAATACAACAGATTTTTATCATCAAAACATCTAAGAAACCAAGAAAAATTGAAAGATTGAAAGAAGAGGATACTCACTCAGTACGACGATTCAAAGGCATGAAGTTGGGCGTTCAAATAGCGGTGGACGGCAGTAAGACACCACAAGCTAAATGGAGGAGTTTAAATGGTGGAAAAGGCTTGGGAATGGCCAGTAATGGAAGTTTGTTTGTGGTAGGACAGTGAGGGACCAAGGCACACTGATACGAAATTGTGAAAATGAGTAAAACTGAACCCTATCCAAGGTTATTTTAAAACTTTCCACAGTGGTTATTAAGAAAACCGCCGTGAAAAATATTTTTAATGGCGGTTATGTTTTCTTAATAACTGCCATGAAAAATCAACAGTCAGGCAACTTATTTACAAAAATGCCACCACCTTTTTTTCACAATGTTTTTCTTCTTAATCGTCGTTATCTTGCGACGTTATATGTCTTTTTTCTAATAGTAAGGCTTAGTTTGGGGGAGCACCTGATTTCTGGGCCTAGTGTAGGTTTTAGTTTCCTTTATAGGGTTGTCTGCTTTGTGTGTTTACTTTGGTTGTTTGTTGTGTATTTGTCTTCAAGCTCAAAAAGGCTTCGCTAACAGAGGAGACTAGACTTTCAAGGGAGAAAGCAATGAAAATGTTTGCCAACAGAGGGGTAGTATAAGAGCAACATTTCCCAGAGACTAAGGAGTATAACTTTTATAAGCTTGCCATGGCATGAGGTTTGGGGGAGCTTATGAAGAAGAGGAATAAGGCCAACTTGACTTTGGTCAGGAAGTTCTATGCTTCCTCTTTTATAGACGGGCATATAGGGATCACCTTCAGAGGGAGTGAATGTTATTTCAGCCGAGATGCTATTAAGAAGTTCTACAAGCTTCTTGATGTCCCTGTCTATGAATACGAGCATTGGAAGACCAGACTTGATCAAGTTCCCTGGAATAAGGTCTTCCAAACCTAGGGGAAGCTAGTTAGACTGTGAAGGAAAGTGGCGAAACGTCTCTGAGCGCAAGAACATGAATGATTAATGTCACACCCTGATAATTTTATTCTAACTGATGAATGATTTGTGACTGACTAAGGCCAAGTAGTATAGTAGACTGGTAGAGGATCCAGGTTATGAGGAAAAATCAGGATAGGGACATAACGGTCATTTCTGAAAAGATCAGTTAAGAAAAGGGCAGTATTGGAAATAATGTCCAAATTTCCTGAAAATTCCCAGAAAATCATGAAAAATAGAAAGGAGGGTACAGAATAATGTTTGAGGCTTAGAAGATGAATATGAGATTAAAAATAATTTACCAGGGAATTTTTTTGTAATTATTGGAATTTTTGGTTAATTAAGGAAAATTAGCCAATTTCCATTATTTAAAATAAATAGAGGCCTCAAAAATTCAAGGAAAAATATGGATAAATTATGTGACATATTATCCTAATTTATAAAATTATTTCCCACCTTTGGATGTGCAGAGGTTAGCTTAAAGAATATTTATTACCGAATTATTATCGGTAGAATAGTGATTTTTGACAAAATAAAATTTAGAAAATTATAGAGGGAGATAAAACTTGAGAAAAATCATGGATTACCCTTGGAATGAGGGGAATTTAATGAGGTGTTGAAATCGAAATTTTGTGACAGTAAATTGGACAGGATTGTTGGAAAATCGGACCGGAAATACACAAATAATCAGTGGATTGCACTGATTATTGGATGAGTCATATTTTTCCCAATATTAAGAGCAATAATTCGGCCAAAATTAGAAGAGGAGGACAAAGTTGGAATTTTCCAAATTGTTCAAGGGCATAAAGGGAAATAAGAGACAAAACAATAAAATAATATTTATTTTCCACATGAAAATCACATGGTGATTATGTGTCCCTCCATGTGTCACTTTCTTATGGTGTGTGCCCTAAGATTTGTCCATGTATAAAGTAGAAAAAAATGGACGGCCGAGATCGCATCTTTTTCCCGAAGGGCATTTTCGGCATTTTGAAATATCAAGGCCTATAAATACCCCCCCTTTCATGAAGAATTCGGCCAAGAGGTTTTGTTGGGAGAGAATTTTGTGTTCTTGAGTTCTAGGAGAGAGAAAGGAAGAAAGAAGAGAGAGAAAGAGAGAAAGCAAGCTTAGACACCTCTAATCGCCGATTAAGCGCTAATTAAGGTATGTTTATCTCCCTAAGTGTTAATTATTTTTAGTTGATTATTTATTTGAGGAATATTAGGATTAATTGCCTTGATTAATTATGGTTTAGTGATAGCTAAGATTAATCATGATATTTGATTAAGGATTAGTAAGTGATTAAGGTTAGCTACCCTAATTAATTAGTGATTAGTTATGATAATTGAAGGATGATTAATTATGGTTAATCATGTTGATTAAGTATTGATTAAAGCTTAATCATATTGATTAGAGAATGATTAATGATTAATCATGATGATTAAGGAATGATTAAAGGTTAATCCTATTGATTAGAGAATGATTAATGATTAATCATATTGATTAAAAAATGATTAATCATGTTGATTAAGGAATAAATAATGGTTAATCATGTTGATTAGAGAATGATTAATGGTTAATCCAAAAAGGGATTAGTGATTTAATCTTAAAGGATTATGACTATATGACTTGAGGACCTTAATTAAATATTGGATTAAGGACTAAGGGTTAGTGATTAACCAAGGAAGCATGATTAATCATGGATTAAGGAAGAATTCCAAGACCTTAATTGAGGGTTAAGGCTTGGTCAAACCAAGGTCAAAGGTTTAGGAAAGGTATACAGAAATTATAATTGAAGGGCACAAGGGTAGCATTATATTGAGAAAGAATGGCATACTGGATATGGAATTTACCATACCCTTACTGTATGGTTGATAGGCAACTCTTCTGGAAACCTAGGAGGATCTCCAGCAAGGGAACAAGGAGGAAACATTAAGCGAGGAATTGAGGTAGCGTGAACTGCAATTATTTTGTTGATCTGCATTTGGTGTATCTGCTATGTGTGTTTATGTGCCATGAGAATGTTTATGTACAGATGATGTGAACTCCTTGCAATGTATGCCTTGGCTCTTGCATGATTGAGTTTTGACCAGAATGATTATATGCTCCATGATATGATGACATGGATACAGAATGGTTATGGCATGGCATAAAGACTAGAAATGTTATTTTACTGCATGTAGCATGACATCTTATGCATGTTGACTTGATGGTTGTATGTTCAATGCTACTGGGATTTCTATGAAATCTCATTCCTCCTATAACATGATATCCTAGGTGCCACTACTGCCAAGGAGAAGGGAAAGGAAATAATCATGGCTTGAAGAAGTTATGAATTATGTAATGTATTATACGGTTTTGAACCTTTCTCTTTCAAGCCATGTAAGCATACTATGTTCATAAATACATGATATGATACCCTTTTGGAATGTATATTAATGATAGAATAGCTTTACATGTGATTATGGTATGATTATAGTGAAAAATGAAATGCTGTTAGAATTAGTGAAAAAGGGGATAAAAATGGTCTAAATTTGACCAAACTTTGACCAACGAAGACCCTGGTCAAATGGTTGAATTTTTCCCTGAAATTTGGCATGCAAATAGATCTTATTTTTCCCTTTAAAATGAGTGGTAAAGCGTCACAATCGGAGCTCTGTGTAAGAAGTTATGCCTTTTCAAAGTTAGGCAAAAATCCTGGAAAATAGAAAAATGACCAAATGAACAGTACTTTTCGAAATTGAAAACGAATGCGTTTCTGATTAAAGCGGAACCTGAGGTCATTTTTCCTTGATAGATGATGTTAAGAGCTTCGAGTGAGACTTGGAACGACCTCGTTTCGATTTTTCTAGAATTAGTTATGATTTTTCAAAGTTATGCCAAGTTTAAGGTTACTGTGAATAGTAATGCGGGAAAAGAAATTTTCAAATTCAGATTTTTCAACCCGGTAACCTTAGATTGCGCTTCCGAATGTCTTAACTTGGCACAATATAAGGTCGTAAACGTAAGGTGTTACAATTAAGCCACGATTTGGCTTAACTTTATAACCTACAACGTGATGCCATCAGCCCACATTTATGATGTTTTTAAAGAGGGTGAACTCCTATTGCATCTCCTTATGACCTAGCAGTTGGTTGACATCCCTATCATCACCCTGGACCAGATTGGATATTGTGTCAACAATGTCTGGACTCTTTTGGTATTTCTATACTTGATCATAGATATCTGTGCAGCACACATGATACCAACGCGTAAATCTGACTCTACCTTGGACCCTACCATGACTAGGTGCTATGTTGCCTCCAAATCCAATAGAGATAAGAAGAGAGGAAAGAGGGTGATGGAGGAAGGTCCAGAAGAGAAGGCAGCTGAGGGTGGCTCTAGTTTCAATCTTGCCTCCTTGAGTAAGTAGATCACCAAGCTTGGTCAGCAAGTGATGAATCTAAGCGAGGAGTTCAATGTATACAAAGCTGTCTCTATGTCACATGAGTTTAAAAGGTAGAGGTTTATGGATCCTCTGATATTAGAGATGGCCAAGGCTCTTAAGGTCAACTTTCCCCCTAGGTATGAGCAGGCTTTCTGGGACAGCACTGTTCCTGCCATAAGCTACTTTAGTGGGGATCTGGGACAGCCCTCTAGTGCTGCTGTAGCTACTGATGTTAAAATGGGAGAAGGGGATATTCAGGCAGGAGAAAATACTGGTATGGATGAGAGAAGAGAAAAAGAAGACTGAGAGTAGTACTGCTTAGGGTCTTTAGTTTTTATAGTTTTTCTTTTGTTTCTGTTGTTCTTCCCTGTAAACGGTGTAATTGAAGGTTTACCTTTGATGTTTCTAAATTTAACTGCTATGAGTGTTTGGTTTTAATTATGGTCACTGTTGTTCTTTTTCCCTTTCCCTTCGATAGTGAGGACACTGTCAAGTTTAAGTGTGGGGGAGGGATTCATTTCCTCTTTGTTCTGGTGGTTGCTTCAAATTTTTGGCAATTTTTTTTCCTGAAAATCCAATCTTTTATTATTATTTTTTGGCTTTGAATTGATTGTGGATGGTGAATTTCTATGAATTGGATCATCTTTGACTATTTTGATGCTTACTGAAAAGGTTTTACTTGTTAAAATTTGGCGAGGCTTTGAAAAAAATTTTCCTAGCTAGCTTCTATGATATCAGGTCATGACTTGAGTTGTGGTTTTGATAGGGGGTGGTTTCTGTGACTTCAGGTCATGACCTCACTGATTTCATGTCACAACCTTAACCCCCCTTCCTGACTTAGTGCTCTCTGTGTACTCAGGTAGTGACCTCACTGTTTTTAGGTTGCAACCTAGTCCCTTTTTCTGTGCACCACTTTCCTTTTTTTTTTTTTTGCTTTGTGCAATGTTGTATAGAAGGAACCTTTTTAAGCTGCCTTTGCATGTTTTTCAAGCAAAATCATTACCTTGTAATCTACCTTCATTGCATCAAACAGTTTTTTCTCAAAAACCATGCCTATCCTTGAACTTTTAAGCATACTTAATTTTGAAAATGATTTTTCTAAGACTTTATAGGTACTTTTGAGATCCACGCATGTTCTTAAGTGATTATTTTGATCTTTTTAATCATCATCCTATGGGTTGCTTTTGTGATGAGTGTCCTTGTAACATCCAAACTTTTAGGCCTAGAAGTACCAGAAGTAGCCTGAATTGGATAGGCTACCAGACCCTTTTTGAGCAGAAATCCCAAAGATGAGAAAGGAAGTCAAAGCAGTTTCAGGAACTAAACTGCAAAGTAAAAGTTTTTCAAGGGCTTCAGTATAATCAAGGTTAGAGACTCCAGTAAAGTCTCGAAGGCCTAGAGAGAGAAAAGAGACTAGCTATAGGCCAAAGGTTAAGTTAGAAGCCTCAAAGAGAGGATTATATGAAGTTAAGTCCAACCAGGGACTAAACTGTAAATTCCGAAAGTTATGACCAACAGGGATAAAAATGGAAGAGTGTACAGAAAATTCCAAGCAAATTCCAGAAAATGAGAAATAATATTCTAAGACTCTTCTATGAAGGGAAAAGATGAAAATACCCCTGAGATAGCTTAAATGGAATTTATGAGGTTATGGCCAGTAAAAAGTACACTGTTTGAGGTAATTATTTAAAATAGCAAGATACCTAAAAGATGTACATAAAAATGAGGATTGATTGGTTGAAAGGTTATACTAATTTGTAAAATTAGTCCCGTAACCAAAAGGCCAATGGAATGGCTTTAATAAATTAAAGAGCAAATTATGCCGATAAAAGGGTATTTTAGTAAATGAATTTTATGCAAGGCTTAAAGGAAGTGTTATGGCCTAAGAAAATTCATAGATACTCTCTAGAATTAAAGGGAATTTATGGATCTGACAGAAAATAATTACAGAAGCCAGGGCACTGTAATTATAGAAAAGAAGTTAAACCCGGAGTAAAAGTGCACCGATAAAGTGTTAATCAGAGTCTTGCACTTTACTTGGCCCACAAGTCGCCACTTGTCAAGCCTTTAATGGATGGTAATTAAAGCTTTCCAAGTGTCAAGCTACCAATGGAGAGGATCTTGACTTTGGAATGTAATTATATTATGAATTAAGTTAATTAAGAGAGAGGTTTCAAGAAGGCTTAGGCATTTGACACTTGGACTTTCATTAAATGTGGTAGATGAGATATTTTGAGAGCACTAAGGAGCTCATCTCTCCCCTAAATTAGATGGGAATTTCGTCCAAGGCAAAGAGGAGAGGAAAAGAGAGGGTTTTTGAAGGAGAACCAAGGAAAGCTATCAACTTTGGTCATCAATCAAGGATTCAAGGTGAGATCTTTGTTCTAGATGTGTTCTTGTCTTGTTTTCCTTCTCTTTTAAGGTTGAAAAATCTGTCTTCTCTCCCTTTTGATGGCTGGTCAAAATGGTTGATGAGTAGGGAAGGGAGTTTGGTTGTTAGATCTTGCTAGAACACCTCAAAGTATGGTAGATCCAAGTGGATCTATGTGAAAATTGGAAGAATTACGTGCTGATTTGATGCCTATTTCGAATTAGTTACTGTTTATATCTGGTTCTGAAATTTGGTATGCTTAAAGTACACTCTGTTAGCTTTAAATCCATGGGTAGAACACTTCATTTGGATATGTGTACGATTTTTCTAGAATTAGTTATGATTTTTCAAAGTTGGACCTGTAATCTGAAAATTGGACAGTAAACAGTAATTTTCCAAAAATTAACATCCAAATTGAAATTTTTAAGTGTAAGACCATCCAACATGGTCTGGAATGGTTCTAAATGAATGCTAAGGTACTATATAGTAAGGTGTGACATTTTTGGTATTAGAGCAGAAGTTCTGGCATAGGAAGAAGAGAACTATCTGCAAGAATTTAGAAAAGCCCAGTTCAGGTTAAAGCTAGTAGTGGAATACTAGCTAAGGTCCAACTAAGGTTATGGATTGGAGGTGAATGCTCTAGGGAAAATAAGTAATAAGGATCTTTAAATGAAGTTGGGATCCTCTGTTAGAAAGGTACAGATAAAATGATGATGAGAAGTTATACGCAGAGGAAGGTAGCCACTGTGTAAAGATAAAGAGACTTCCCTCTAAAGAAAAGGGGATAATGGCTCATAAGTCAGATAGAGGTATGAGTCTAAACCCTAGACGAAAAGGGTCAAGTGGCAACCTAAGTTAGATACAGTTACTGTAGCCTTGATACAAGGTTAAGGCAGCACGATCAAAGTAGTTATCTTTGATTCCTAAATAGATATAAAAAGGTCAGAAGAGCTAAAGATCATTTTCTGCCGCTGGTAATCCTTGAGGATAAGGGAAAGCAAAAGTGCTAATGGCCTAGAGTTGTGAGCCAGACCCTTCCTTCATTGCTTGAAAGGAAGTAGTTGACTTAGTTGGGGATTACAGTGAGGCTAGGACGTGGAAGTCCTTCAGGCAGTAGTTAAGGTTACGATAAACAAAGCTAAGTAAAACTAGCAGAAGTAAAAGAAAGTATGTTTTGTCATGATGAACCAAAGAAAGTGGTGGCGAATAAGAATTCTGGTCATGACGAATAGAGATAGTGACTCTCAGATGTTGAGGTGGTATCTTGGCACGACTTGATGGACTATAGAGCTCAGAGAGAGGGTTGTAGCCACTATTTAAAAGCTATCAGATTCCCCCTCAAGAGGAAGAGTAATGATGAGTTGAACAAGATAGTTAGGGGTTGAGTCTGTACACCGCTAAGAGGGTGTAGTGGCCACCTAAGCTTGGCAAACTCTTGAAGCCTCGTTAGAGATGGGGCACTATGATAGAGTAGCTATCTCAAGTTACTGAATAGATAAATAGGAACATGGAGATAGTGGAGTCAAGGTAGATAACCCTAGTGGAATTCTTAGGGATTAAAAAGAAGAGAAAGAGATGAGAATAAGATAGATAGCTATGCAGGGAACTAGCATTATGAGGTCGGCATGTTTCTGATGATGTTGAGAGATACTTAGTCACTTGGGGTTAGGTTAAGAGGCACCCTTCACAGAGGATATGGTCTTGGCTACCAGTCTTCCTAGAGAAAGCGGGGAACTAGTGTAACATCCCAATTTTTGAGCCTAGAAGTATCAGAAATAGCCTGAATGAGATAGGCTACTAGACCCCTTTTTAGTAGAGGTCTTAAAGATGAGAAAGAAAGTTAAAGTAGTTTTAGGGACTAAACTGCAAAGTGAATGTTTTAAGGACCCAAAGGGTAATCAAAGTTAGAGGCTCCAGTAAAGTCTCAAAGACCTAGAAAGAGAAAAGAGGCTAGATACAGACCAAAGGTTAAGTTAGAAGCTTCAAAGAGATGGTTTTATGAGGTTGAGCCTAAGCAGGGGTAAAACCGTAAATTTAGAAAGTTACGGCCATCAGGGGTAAAAATGGAAAGTACTTAGAAAATTCTAAGAAAATCCCAAAAAATGGGAAATAATATTATAAGGCTCTTTTGTGAAGAGAGATGACGAAAATACCCCTGACGCAACTCAAAAGGAATTTATAAGTTTATGGCTCAATTTGAGATGTAGAGGTAGATTTAATTGTTTGAGCCATAAGGAAACCTCAAAAAATTATGGTAAAATGGGGATGTATGATCTAAGAGACTATAGAAAATTATAAAATTAGTCTCATCCCCAGAAGACCAGCAAAATGGCTTTAAGAATACTTAAAAGCCAGTTGTGCTGAAAAAGGGCATTTTAAAGAATGATTTTTAAGTGGGGCTACAGGTTGAGTTATGACCGGAGAAAATTCATAGATTTTCTCTAGAATATGAGAAATTTTATGATATTTTTGGATGAATTTTTAAAGCTCTGGATTGAATAAAATGCTCCAATCAAATATTAAATAATTTTGTCCACTAAATAGGAGACAAAACCAAAGAAAATATCTAAGAGCCATCATGACGATGCTGAGTCATCATGCGTAATCATGACACCGACGAGTCATCATGCTGAGTCATCAAGCGTAATCATGACACCTACGAGTCATCATGCTGAGTCACCAAAAGATATTTATGGACAGCATAAAAATCAGAACGCAGTACGGGAATATTTTAGACAGTCTTTTGTCTACCCGTTATAGTGAAATCTCTACTGCATGACTCAGTAAGGTTAAGTAGCCTGTCAGTAAAGCTAATTATTTTTCCCTCTGCTCCTCTAAGGTGGCACCATTTATGTACTTATTAAGATGAGAAAATAGTGTCAGAACATGTCCTGGTGGTACAGGGTAACTCAGGACTCAAAAAGTATCCGATACGGTGCAAGATTGGCTTGATAAGTGGAGAAATAATTAAGAAAATATTTTTGCACGAATTTTCCATTTATTTTCTCCCTATTTTAATGCCATAAATGATGAAAGGACATGAAAGTGACAAGTGTACGGTTAGATGAGAAAAAGAAAATATTACGTGTACAGCTAGATGGAAACACATGTACGGTCGGATGCAAGACACATGTGCGGTTGGATTAAAGACATGTGGCTTGATGATGTAAGCATGATGTCATCATGATGAGGTATGCATGATGTCATAGGACACTTGTCACCGTAAGATCAAAAGAGAAAATGGACGTTCCAGATCAAGCCACGTATTTTTAAGATCAACAGTCCAGATTCAGTCTGCTTTTCTATAAATACCCCCTCCCCTCCCTACCATTTCGTCCAAGCATAAGGAATCCATGGGGAAGCTCTTGGAAAATGGTTTCTAGAGAGAGAAAGAAGAGGGAGAAAGAAAGGCCAAGTGGTTCCAAGCTAGATCAAACTCTAAAACAAGGACCTTTGGAACATCCAAGAGGATGTTTGGTGATGTTGACCGAATGTCCACATGGTTGGAAAGACAAGGGAATCACAGGAAAAGCAAGGGGAAAGCCATGTTACAAGGTAGTGAACTTACCTATACTGTGTGCTTGATATGTATGCTTGCATGATGTGATTGTGTTGCCATAATGTGACTAAGCTATGATGAAATGTTTGCAAAGTTATGTTTGCAAGTTTATGTTATGTTTTGCCTTGGCAATATGTTATGGAAGTATGAAATGCTTTAGTTTACTTTCCATGGCATTCATGTGTTAATGTTATAACATGTCATGCATGTGCATTATGTCTTGCATGCTTATGGGTAGTGTTTGCTACTGAGATTCTCCCGAATCTCAGCCCTCCCTAACCAACCATTTAGGTCAATCAATGATGGGCAATAATGGCATGAGAAGCAAGGAGAAGTAAGCGGAGAATTATTCTTGTTAATGGATGAGACTGTTGATAAATGTATAATTCTACTATTTTGTGAACTATGTTATGGATGCCAATGATGCCATGTATTTAATTATAATATTTATGGTATGAATAAAAGTGTATGAGTATCAACGGGAAAGAGTAAGGCCATGTTATGTATGCCAAAGAAATAAAAAGAATTAAAGAGATGTTAAAGGATAAAACGTAAGTCCTGGAGCAATGAGTTTGTAGCTCCAGTTTGACCTATCAAACGAGTGAGTTAGGTCATAAGATTTGGCAACCAAAGAGATCTAATGTTTCTCTTTAAAATGAGGGATAGTTTGCCCGATTCCAATAACTGAGCAGAAAGTTATGCCTTTCCAAAGTTAGGCAAAAATACAGTAAAATCCGAAAATGACCAAATGAACAGTAACTTTTTCAAAGGAAATTGAGCTCAAATTTTCAAGGCAATCAGTTCAGAAACTATTTTTCCTCAAAATTTTATCCAAAGAGCTTTCTTTAGAACTTAGAATCACTCAATTTTGATTTTTCTACAATTAGTTATGAATTTTCGAAGTTTGTCACATTTTAAGGTGACAATGAATAGTAACCCGTAAATGAAAATTTTCAAACTTGATTTTTCATCAATTGTAGCCTTCAAAAGTGATTCCAAATGTTTCCGCAAGGAAAGTTAATTGATTTAAACATGAGGTGTTACAACTAGTCCTCCGAGTCAGAATTGACACTGCTCTAGATAGAGTAAGATAGCCTGTACGAGCAGGAAAGGGAAGCAGCCGAGGCAAGGCAAGTGGAGTTTACTTCACCCCAATGGAAGCATGACTAGCCAAGAATAAAGCTAGGGTTCAATGTCCCTAAGCTTAGCAGAGAGGGGCAAATAGAAAGAAAAAGAACCTCAAAAGTCCTCTCCCTATAACTTCTAGAAACAACTGCGAACAAAAAAGAGGCTCCCTCTTGTAGGGATAAAATGTCCGGCCAGCATGCTGCGGACATAGCAACTAGTAAGAGCTTACACTCCTTGCATTAAAATGTCAGACATTATGCATGTTAGAGTATGCTCATACTAAAAAGTAAAGTAGAGGAAAGAGAAGTTGTATAAGTCCTCTCTCTGTACCGTTCTAAAGTAGTAAGAGACGGTAAGAACAGCTGGAGGAGTAACAGAACTCCTAAGACAGATTGGCTTAGGCACCTAAAGAGACAAATAGGTGCCCTGGGGAATTGACAGGAGGTTTAAGAAATGGTATTGGTTCTTGAAACAGTTTTTGAGGAATTATTAGTATGGTGACCAATTGAGTGGAGATGACTTCACTTAGTCCTATGGTCTAAGTCTCCCAAAGATTGGTACCTATTTGGGAAGATGAGGACCAAGGATGAGTTACGGATGTGGAAACCTCTTTCAGCTGTAAACCAGTACTGAGAGAGTACCCATGATTTCCTTCCAGATAACCTTATCATTAATTAAGCTGGATTCAATTTCCTTCCGACTAATAAACGAAAGCCATAAGACCTGGAAAAAGAGACATTCAGGCTAGCAATATAGGAAGAACCCATGTGACATAAAGATAGACTGAGTATTGACGGGTAAATCCTTAAGATGAGGCGAGAGACAAGAATCTAAGATGAACAGACCTGACTAAAGGTAGAATAAGAAGGGCCTAAGACAGCGAGGTACTAGGGTTCGAGCCTATCAGCACTATTTAGTTAAGCGTGCTTAGGCAAAAGTAACCCAATGATAGGTAACCGTTGGGAAGTTCTTGTAGAGGTCCTGACTAATGTATGAGTAGAGTATTGGTTTAAGCGAAGCCCGGTATGGAAAAAAAAGGCTAATTACAAAAGTAATGGGTTTCAAGGATTGGTCCAATTAAGGTTAAGATATTGAGGTGTTTTCTTTAAGGGAAATAGATATAGAAGAGAAGTAAGGAATGACAAAGAGTAACCTGAGAGATAGGTAGTCACTGCTAAGAGACTCCCCCTCAAGAGAGGAATGGTTGGGCTAAGAGAGCTTGGCCAGGGAATGAGTCAAAGTTGAAAGACGTCTCCAGAGGGTAATGGCTAAGAGTATGGTAAGTCAATAAAGAATAGGAGCCTAGACCCTAATAGGGAAGCAGGGTGACAACCTAAGCCTTGGGTAATTAGTTAAAAGTGCCTGACTAGAAGGTCACACAGCAGAGATGTTTTAATGACCAATGCCTGCTATGTAATATGGTCACTTTATGATTAGCATTTGACCATAGAAACAAATGGTTAAGGATACAATAACCCAATCAGAGGTATAAGTCAATGTCCTAGTAAGGGAACTGAATATCAACCTATACCTTAAGTAATCGATATGACCTCGATAGAGGCGTGGTAACAGAATGAGATGTTTTGAGGTTTGTTCGAATCCTTGAATAGAGGTAGAAATCCCTGAGGGATAATGAACCAAGAGGGACAGAGATTAGATGATAATAAATGAAAGGTCAATGATGACCTAGGTACCTGAACTAGATACCACACAGCAAGGTGATTAAATGTTCGCTGTGATGGATGAGGGTATGATGATCAATACCTGACCATAAGAATAATTGGTCAAGAGGTAAAGAAAGTTAGAAAGAGTAAAGTGAGGCAAGATCCCTCTTGAGGATGGAGATGAAAGGAAATGAATAAGAACATGATAGTGGATGGTTGCATTGGGAACTAATAGACAAAGAGAGATAAGTAAGTTCCTTGTGATACCTAGAGCTCGATGATGCTTAGATATATGATAATGTTAAGGACTAAAACGATATTCTTTTATGTCTCTAAGGTATCCAAAAGTGTGCAACCATGGCAATTAGGCCATTAAGGAATCTAAGAAATGAGATTCCTATAGATAGATGCCACTGCTTATAAGACTGAGTAATCTAGTAGAGAGGCTCCCTTTGATAGGGATATGGTATTCGAGGAATGTACCTTGGCCGAGATTGCATATGAGGAAAGTCTTGACCATGAAGTACCTCTCTAAGATTGGGAAGTGGTTCTCCGGATCAGAGTGACGCTGCTCTAGTAAGAGTAAGCTATCCTCTGAAGGAATGAAACAGAAAGTAAGTGGCTGAGTTGACGATGCTCCAGTTAAAGCAATCTGTCCTCTCACAGGAAAAGTAGAAGTAGCCGAGATAAGGCACAGGATGGACCTTACCCTAGGGAGAGAGAGTGAAACTGGTTATGACAACAGAAGTGTGATATGCAAATAGATGCTCCTCGAGCTTAATAGGGTACTACGGAATACTGAAGGATAATGAGAATGTGATGATACAAGTCCTCTCCTGATACTGTCCAAACTATTAAGAGACAGCAAGGACCAAGGTATTAACAACCGGACCAGTTATTGAACCGGTCAATATAGTGGGTCAAGGGTTAGTGGGTCAGATCGAAGTTGAACCGGAGTCAAACCGGAATTAATTAAAAAATATAATATAAATAAAATCTATAAAAAATATTTATATTTAATTATAAAATATATTTTAATAAATATGATATTTATAATATCATATTAAAAAACATATACAAAGCATATGTTATCATAAAAAATGGAAATTTCATGTTCCTTATCTTCTCTTTTTTTCCCAGACGTCCCTGCTTTTCTTTTTATTATATACATTATTATATATAATCAATATAAAGTGTGTCAAACCTAAAAGAAGTCATATCCAAATTTTCAAAAATGAAAAGAAAGGATGAAGTGGTACTGTAAATCTAGTGTTATAGGCTGCTGTAAAATTAATGCTATTTTTTTCTTGAGATTCTCAATGTCCTTCTTTTTTTCTTCCTTTAAGCACACTCTTCCAGGAAAAAAGAAGTTAGATCTTAAATCTCACTCCAGCATGCTCAAAAGTCGAATCTCGCCAAATGTTATCTACTTATCTATCACCTTCACCTCTACCGGTTATTACCTCCGTCTTCTCCCTCAAATTCCTGCGATTGTGAACTCCTTTATCCTAGCCTCCCCCAGTCATTCTCACCCAGATATTGGCCCCAACAACTGACATTCCTCAGTTCCAGCACCACTGTCATTGCCGACGATGCCTCTCACCTCTACCGACTCTCTTAAACACCAGCTACACATACTTCATTTCTTGTTTCTTTCATCTGCTATATTTTTTCTCTTCTTCTTCTTCTTCTTTTTTTCACCTGGAAACTTGCTTTATTGTCGGAGTCCTCACATCTTTCTGGACATTTAGAAGTGACCCGGGTTACCCGTTCAACCCAACGGGTTATCCGGGTCACAACCGGTTCTTACGGGTTTAACCGGTTTCAGACTGGTTTGGAACAGTGCTGGTTTAGATCATGAACTGGACCGGACAAGTGTCCGGTTCTCCAGTTTCTGGCCTGAATCGGTCGGTCCGGTCTGAGTTTTCAAACCATGGCAAGGACTATAGAGTCCTAAGGCAAGGCAGGCTGGCATTGATATAATAGCAAGTTAATGGGCTCTAGAGATGAGCCAGTGCCTAGGGATTCGAAAGGCATAAAGAAAGGAAAGTGACTTAAGGAAGCTAAAACGAAGGGCTAAAGAAATATGGAAAGGCTAAGAACTCTAAGAGTTGACAGAAAGGATTGAGTAAGGCCTAAGAAGACAATACTGATATCTGTGATTAGTCTTGGGGAATAATCAGTCAAGTCGCTAGCTGAGTGGATGTGACTTATTTTATTACTCAACTCTATGGTCTAGAGTCTCCTGGCTCAGATTGATGATAGTATTCTAGGGTCATGATGGATCCTGAAGAGGCTTACGGTAGAGCGCAGTAGCTCCCAAGGTCATAGTAGACCAAGCCTAAGAGAAAATAGCTTAGCCATAAGGGTAAGAGTATAGTACTTCTTTGGGAAGACTACGACCAAAGATGAGTTTAAAATACGGAAATCTCCTTCAGCGGTGAACTAATGTAGAGAGAGTACCCTTGACTTGTTCCAGATACCTCTATAGTTGATTAGACTGTGCTCAATTCTGTTCTAGTTAATGAAGAAAAGAAAGGAGATACGCCCTTAAAGTAAAGAGGAATGACAGGGTATACAACAAAGAATGGATAAAGGCGGTACTAAGAGAACCCAAAATGTCATGGTATAGTAAAATACCATGAAGACAGGCACACTATCGTGGTATTATTATGAAAGAATGAGCCTAAAGTATCGGAAGAATGTGAGCAGTGATGACAAAATGCTTAAAAGCAAAGGCCGTGCTCATATGAATGACAGAAAAGTTTAGAATAACGAGTTATGTAAGTATGAAGCCAGGGTGGAAACAGGGAAATGAGGTATAATGAAAAGTTGAAAAGGTCAGAGTTAAGTATAAGTAGGGATACTCTCCTCAGGTAACCTCTCATTAAGGGTAAGAATAGAGGTTTGACCCGAAATTTCGAGGACGAAATTTTTTGAGAGGGGGAGAATTATAACATCCAAACTTTTAGGCCTAGAAGTACCAGAAGTAGCCTAAATTGGATAGGCTACCAGACCCTTTTTGAGCAGAAGTCCTAAAGATGAGAAAGGAAGCCAAAGCAGTTTTCAGGGACTAAACTGCAAAGTAAAAGTTTTTCAGGGGCTTCAGTATAATCAAGGTCAGAGACTCCAGTAAAGTCTCAAAGGCCTAGAGAGAGAAAAGAGACTAGCTATAGGCCAAAGGTTAAGTTAGAAGCCTCAAAGAAAGGATTATATGAAGTTAAGTCCAACCAGGGACTAAACTGTAAATTCCGAAAGTTATGACCAACAGGGATAAAAATGGAAGAGTGTACAGAAAATTCCAAACAAATTCCAGAAAATGAGAAATAATATTCTAAGACTCATTTATGAAGAGAAAAGACGAAAATACCCCTGAGATAGCTTAAATGGAATTTATGAGGTTATGACCAGTAAAAAGTACACTGTTTGAGGTAATTATTTAAAATAGCAAGAGACCTCAAAAATGTACATAAAAATGAGGATTAATTGGTTGAAAGATTATACTAATTTATAAAATTAGTCCCGTAACCAAAAGGCCAATGGAATGGCTTTAATAAATTAAAGAGCAGATTATGCCGATAAAAGGGTATTTTAGTAAATGAATTTTATGCAAGGCTTAAAGGAAGTGTTATGGCCTAAGAAAATTCATAGATACTCTCTAGAATTAAAGGGAATTTATGGATCTGACAGAAAATAATTACAGAGGCCAGGGCACTGTAATTATAGAAAAGAAGTTAAACCCGGAGTAAAAGTGCACCGATAAAGTATTAATCAGAGTCTTGCACTTTACTTGGCCCACAAGTCGCCACTTGTCAAGCCTTTAATGGATGGTAATTAAAGCTTTCCAAGTGTCAAGCTACCAATGGAGAGGATCTTGACTTTGGAATGTAATTATATTATGAATTAAGTTAATTAAGAGAGAGGTTTCAAGAAGGCTTAGGCATTTGACACTTGGACTTTCATTAAATGTGGTAGATGAGATATTTTGAGTGCACTAGGGAGCTCATCTCTCCCCTAAATCAGATGGAAATTTTGTCCAAGGCAAAGAGGAGAGGAAAAGAGAGGGTTTTGGAAGGAGAACCAAGAAAAGCTATCAACTTTGGTCATCAATCAAGGATTCAAGGTGAGATCTTGGTTCTAGATGTGTTCTTGTCTTGTTTTCCTTCTCTTTTAAGGTTGAAAAATCTGTCTTCTCTCCCTTTTGATGGCTGGTCAAAATGGTTGATGAGTGGGGAAGGGAGTTTGGTTGTTAGATCTTGCTAGAACACCTCAAAGTATGGTAGATCCAAGTGGATCTATGTGAAAATTGGAAGAATTACGTGCTGATTTGATGCCTATTTCGAATTAGTTACTGTTTATATCTGGTTCTGAAATTTGGTATGCTTAAAGTACACTCTGTGAGCTTTAAATCCATGGGTAGAACACTTCATTTGGATATGTGTACGATTTTTCTAGAATTAGTTATGATTTTTCAAAGTTGGACCTGTAATCTGAAAATTGGACAGTGAACAGTAATTTTCTGAAAATTAATGTCCAAATTAAAATTTTTAAGTGTAAGACCATCCAACATGGTCTGGAATGGTTCTAAATGAATGCTAAGGTACTATATAGTAAGGTGTGACAGTCCTACTACCTCGTGACTAATGCATATTGATTGAAACTTCTTGTATGAGCAATTGAGATATGAAACCTTTGTTGGAAGGATATTCTTGAGCCTTAATTCCTAAATTGAGTGATTATTCATGTGGTTTATGTTGTCTAGAACTTGTTTTAGCTCTTGGTCAAAATTACATGTACATTTATGATTTTGAATATGATAGAGGCATTCTTTTCTACACCTTTTTACCCCAAACACAACCATACAAACATCTATCCATTATTTAACCCTTTTTATCCTGCACTTCCTTTATTTCATCCATTATTTCGAGTGTTTAAACCATGATGTTAATTGAGTTTATTTCATCTTGATAAATACGATTTTCTAACATTTATGGGTTTTTATTGGGAATTCTAATTTTGTTTTAAAAGAAGGAAGAAAGAAAAGTTTTGAAAAAAAAAAAAGGGAAAAAGGAAGGAAGAAAAAGAAAAGGAAAAAGGAAAAAAGAATAGAAAGAGTAAATAAATACTTTTTATATACATAAACTATAGCAACAAAATAAAATTAAATAAAGTATTCCCTTAGTGGTAGAAGGTTAGGATCTAAACTTCCTTGTTTAAGAATAAATAATCTTTTACTCACATTTCTTTAATTCTTAACACTCGATTTTCCCGTTTTCTGTTCCATCTAGCCTTTCCATCACTACAATCTTAAAAGTCCTCTTGATTCTTTACATAAATGCTGAATAGTAATGGAGATTTTAGAGTTATTACAAGCTTATGGTAGGATGTTTACTGCTTGAATTTTAGAGAGAAAGGAACCCCAATGAGGAGAGATGAGCAAATCAAACACTTATACCCTATTAGCAAATCTCTGCTATTCATGCATTTAGAGTCAATTGCACTTTGTATCTAATTACTTGGCATTATTCATGTTATCATTCTTGCCTCCCTGAAAGATGTTGATTGATCAGTTCTTGAGATCACTTTTAAAATGCTAGTTTCCTTAATTGTAGCTGTACTTTCTTTGGAATGATTCAAGTTTTTGTCCTGGAGTACAAAGGTTCAAGTATGGAGGAGTGATAGAACCCTATCTTTATATGATTTTCTCAAGTATTTTGTGATGTTTTGCAACACTTTTACCCTCATTATGCATGCATTCATAGCTTTTTGATTACATTAGTTTATGCATTGCATTTTGCTGTTTAAGGGGTAAAAAGGATCAATTTTCTTTTCTTACTTGTAATTGTCTTGACCTATAATTAGTTAGTCTTTACAAGACTCTTTGTTGTGATTTTCAGGCAATTAGAGAAAGACCTAAGACCCAAGATAGAGCATTGATGGAACCATAATGTTACAAAGACCAAAGCACAAGAGTTGGAGTGTTCTGTATCCTCAAGCCGCGACAAGGATTCCTATAGATTGATGCCACTACCTACACAATTGAGTAATCTAGTGGAAAGGCTCCCTTTGATAGGGAGGTATTCGAGGATTGTACCCTGGTAGAGATTGCATATACGAAAAGTCTTGACTATGAAGTATCTCTCTAAGATTGGGAAGTGGTTCTCCGGATCATAGTGATGCTGCTCTAGTAAGAGTAAGCTATCCTCTGAAGGAATGAAAGGGAAAGTAAGTGGTTAAGTTGACGATGCTCTAGTCAGAGCAATCTGTCCTCCCACAGGAAAGTAAAAGCAGCCGAGGCAATACACGAGATTGACCTTACTGTAACATCCCGATTTTTAGGCCTAGAAGTATTAGAAATAGCCTGAATGAGTGAAAGAGAGCCTTTTTGTCGTTCGCCTTGGGGTTCTCAATCAAAAATAAATCCAAGCTATGCAGTATAGTGCAAACTCAGGTCGTTTCACTTTTGGGAGCCTTTATTAATTACCTAAGCTAGACTAAATGCCATGCAATGTAATGAAATGGGGTTTTGGGTTTCTAAGATTTAAATGAATTGATCCAAAACTGAATGCAATGAAAACAAACCTAAGATACTATATTTTTGGTGTTTTAAGATAATAATGATGTAATGGAAATGATTGATAGGAAATCTCTTGAAAATGGTTTTGATGGCAATCATAGTTCACTTAAATATTGGGAGTTTCACAAATCCATTAGGTTTTCTTAATAAGAACCTCATTAACTCAATGAGTCCAAAGCTTACATTAATGAACTCATTAATGTAAACTTTGTTTAGCTTCCCTAATGTGTAAATTGGAATGATCATGCAAATGGCTTAATGAAACACACAATCAACTCAATACCCAAACACAACTAGGCAAGATAAGAGAGAATCATGAGAGAGACATTAAGCATACATGCAACTACATATATTTAAGCTCAAAGTTCAACATCAATCAATCCAATATACAAAAGATAATCAGTAACCACTGATTACAGAATTAATCAAAGTATCTAACTAAGAGTTTACAATTCCTAGACCTAGAAAATCATAAATGCCTAGCTAAAAACTGAAGATTAAAACTAAAACTCCCCTTTGAAGCTTAGGAACTCATGCTACTCCACCATCTTCAAGAGTTGATAAACCCTAGCCCTCCATAGCTTCAAGAAAAGCTCCAACTGAAGTGAATCCGTCGGCCATGGTAGTTGGGAGTGGAAGGAAATGAGATGGAGTGAAGGAAAGATGAAGGAAATGGATGGGGAAGAAGATGGAGGTGGAGAGGCAAGAGGATGGGAGAATAGAGGTGTTGTAGGAGATGGAATGGAGTGTCTGGTCGAAAATAGGGTTTCTAAGGGTTTTAGGGGTCCATCTGGGTCGGATCATATGATTAGAAGCTCTATTTTCGCATTCTGATCCGGATCTGGCGTTGCTGATACGAAGAGGAGCTCCACCTAATCTTGTGATTTCGCCGCGGCGAAGCTGTAAGTTGGCCGCGGCGAACTCTACCCGAGAGATTACTGGTGAGATTTCAATTTGGCTTCTCTTCGCCGCGGTGAACTCTATTAGTGCTGATACTCTGATCTTGTGTTGTGTCATCCTTTGGTCTTTGATCTTGGCTCCAATTCTCAATTGTCCTACAATAAAAAGCAACAATTTGAAGCATCAATTGTCCTAGAAATCAACTAAATACAATTAATAACCAATTATGACAATCTTAACCTCAAAAAGACACTAACTCAAAGCAAGGACTCTTAATCTAAATTAAGCACAATTATCATCAAAAGGAGCCAAAATCTATGATAAATACCCTTAAAATGATATGAAATAACATAGAATAATTGGGCTAAATCAATGAGATAGGCTACTAGACCCCTTTTTAGTAGAGGTCTTAAAGATGAGAAAGAAAGTTAAAGCAGTTTTAGGGACTAAACTGCAAAGTGAATGTTTTAAGGGGCTAAAGGGTAATCAAAGTTAGAGGCTCCAGTAAAGTCTCAAAGGCCCAGAAAGAGAAAAGTGGCTAGATGCAGACCAAAGGTTAAGTTAGAAGCCTCAAAGAGATGGTTTTATGAGGTTGAGCCTAAGCAGGGGTAAAACCGTAAATTCCGAAAGTTACGGCCATCAGGGGTAAAAATGGAAAGTACTTAGAAAATTCTAAGAAAATCCCAGAAAATGGAAAATAATATTCTAAGGCTCTTTTGTGAAGAGAGATGACGAAAATAACCCTGAGGTAACTTAAAAGGAATTTATAAGTTTATGGCTCAATTTGAGATGTAGAGGTAGATTTAATTGTTTGAGTCATAAGGAAACCTCAGAAAATTATGGTAAAATGGGGATGTATGATCTAAGAGACTATAGAAAATTATAAAATTAGTCTCATCCCCAGAAGACCAGCAAAATGGCTTTAAGAATACTTAAAAGCCAGTAGTGCCGAAAAAGGGCATTTTAAAGAATGATTTTTAAGTGGGGCTACGGGTTGAGTTATGACCTGAGAAAATTCACAGATTTTCTCTAGAATATGAGGAATTTTATGATATTTTTGGATGAATTTTTGGATCTCTGGATTGAATAAAATGCTTCAGTCAAATATTAAATAATTTTGTCCCCTAAATAGGAGACAAAACCAAAGAAAATATCTAAGAGCCATCATGACGATGCTGAGTCAGCGTGCTGAGTGATCAAGCGTAATCATGACACCGACGAGTCATCATGCTGAGTCACTAGAAGATATTTATGGACAGCATAAAAATCAGAACACAGTATGGGAATATTTTAGACAGTCTTTTGTCTACCCGTTATAGTGAAATCTCTACTGCATGACTCAGTAAGGTTAAGTAGCCTGTCAGTGGAGCTAATTATTTTCATCTATGCTCCTCTGAGATGGCGCCATATATGTACCTTTTATTGGCCAGAATTTTAAGAAAAAGTTGTCCCGGTGGTACAGGGTAAGTCAGGACCCGAAAAATATCTGATATGGTGCAAGATTGGCTTGATAGGTGGAGAAATAATTAAGAAAATATTTTTGCACGAATTTCTATTTATTTTCTCCCTATTTTAATGCCATAAATGATGAAAGGACATGAAAGTGACAAGTGTACGGTTAGATGAGAAAAAGGAAATATTACGTGTACGGCTAGATGGAAGACACATGTGCGGTTGGATTAAAGACATGTGGCTTGATGATGTAAGCATGATGTCATCATGATGAGGTAAGCATGATGTCATAGGACACTTGTCACCGCAAGATCAAAAGAGAAAATGGACGGTCCAGATCGAGCCACGTATTTTTAAGATCAACGGTCTAGATTCAGTCTGTTTTTCTATAAATACCCCCTCCCCTCCCTACCATTTCGTCCAAGCATAAGGAATTCATGGAGAAGCTCTTGCAAAATGGTTTCTAGAGAGAGAAAGAAGAGGGAGAAAGAAAGGCCAAGTGGTTCCAAGCCAGATCAAACTCTAAAACAAGGTATGTGATGGTTATAGCACCTGATTTTATGCCTATTTCGGATTAGTTACTGTGCGTATCTGATTCTGAAATTTTGCATGCTTAAAGTAAACTCTGTGAGCTTTAAATCCATAGGTAGAACACTTCATTTGGATATGTGTACGATTTATGGTGATTTTTCAAAGTTAGGGTTTGAAATCTGGAAACAGTGTTGAACTTTTGGAAGAGTTTCGAGTTCCGTACAATTCTGTGCTGTTCGGTGTAGAATTGGTTCCTGAAACTATTTTCATTAAAGTTAACTTAAGGAGCTTTCATTGAGACTTGGAAACACTCAATTTGGATTTTTCTAGAATTAATTATGAATTTCAAAGTTGAGCAAAAATTCTGGAAATTCTGCGTGAACAGTACCCGCGAAGCAAAATTTCAGATTTGGTATTCTTGAATCTAAGGCCATCTAAAGTGGTCCTAATTGACAAGAAATGGATCTTAAGGATGGAAATGATAAGATTTATGTTAGAAAAGTTGGAAAGAAAACCCTAAGACTAAGAGAAAGGGTTGAGGTTCAAGAAAGCTAGTCTTGAACTTTATGTAATCTAGTGGTCCTAATGGATTGTATGATCAATGTGACTATGTTTAGGACCTTTGGAACATCCAAGAGGATGTTTGGTGATGTTGACCGAATGTCCACATGGTTGGAAAGACAAGGGAATCAAAGGAAAAGCAAGGGGAAAGCCATGTTACAAGGTAGTGAACTTACCTATACTGTGTGCTTGATATCTATGCTTGCATGATGTGGTTGTGTTGCCATGATGTGACTAAGCTATGATGAAATGTTTGCAAAGTTATGTTTGCAAGTTTATGTTATGTTTTGCCTTGGCAATATGTTATGGAAGCATGAAATGCTTTAGCTTACTTTCCATGGCATTCATGTGTTAATGTTATAACATGTCATGCATGTGCATTATGTCTTGCATGCTTATGGGTAGTGTTTGCTACTGAGATTCTCCCAAATCTCACCCCTCCCTAACCAACCATTTAGGTCAATCAATGATGGGCAATAATGGCATGAGAAGCAAGGAGAAGTAAGCGGAGAATTATTCTTGTTAATGGATGAGACTGTTGATAAATGTATAATTCTACTATTATATAATTTATGTTATGGATGCCTATGATGCCATGTATTTAATTGTAATGTTTACGGCATGAATGAAAATGTATGAGAATGAATGGGAAAGAGTAATCCCAAGTTATGTATGTCAAAGAAATAAAAAGAATTATAGTAAAGAGATGTTAAGGGATAAAACGTAGGTCCTGGAGTAATGAGTTTGTAGTTCCAGTTTGACCTATCAAACGAGTGAGTTAGGTCATAAGATTTGGCAAGCAATGAGATCTAATGTTTCTCTTTAAAGTGAAGGGTAGTTTGCCCGATTCCGATAACTGAGCAGAAAGTTATGCCTTTGCAAAGTTAGGCAAAAATACAGTAAAATCCGAAAATGACCAAATGAATAGTAACTTTTTCAAAGGAGATTGAGCTCGAATTTCAAGGCAATCAGGTCAGAAACTATTATTCCTCAAAATTCTATCCAAAGAGTTTTCTGTAGAACTTGGAATCACTCAATTTCAATTTTTCTACAATTAGTTACGAATTTTCGAAGTTTGTCACATTTTAAGGTGATAATGAATAGTAACCCGTAAATGAAAATTTTCAAACTTGATTTTTCATCAATTGTAGCCTTCAAAAGTGATTCCAAATGCTTCCGCAAGGAAAGTTAATTGATTTAAACATGAGGTGTTACACTTACCCTAGAGAGAGAGAGAGAGAGTAAAATTGGTTAAGAGAACAGAAGCGTGATATGTAAACAGATGCTCCTCGAGCTTAACAGGGTACTACGGGATGCTGAAGGAAAATGAGAATATGATTATATAAGTCCTCTCCCAAGGCTGTTTAAATTGTTAAGAGACAGTAAGGACTGTAAAGTCCTAAGACGAGGTAGGCTAGCATTGATACAATGAAAAGTTAATGGGCTCTAGAGATGAGCTAATGCCTAGGGATTCGAAAGGCACAAGGAAAGGAAAGTGGCCTATGGAAGCTACAACTAAGGGCTAAAAAAATATCAAATGTCTAAGAATTCGAGTAGTTGACGGAAAGGATTGAGTAAGGCTTAAGAAGACAATACTAGTATCTATGATCAGTCTTAGGGAATAATCAGACAAGTTACTAGCTGAGTGGAGGTGACTTATTTTATTACTCAGTCCCGTGATCTAAAGTCTCTCAAGGATGGGAAAATGGCTCAAGTCGATGGAGATTCCAGGGTCATAGTGGATCTTGAAGAGGCTTACAGTAGAGCACAGTAGCTCCCGAGGTCATAGTAGACCAAGCCTAAGGGAAAGTGACTAAGTCATAAGAGTAAAAGTATAGTACCTCTTTGGGAAGATGATGACCAGGGATGAGTTTAAGATATGAAAATCTCCTTCAGTGGTGGACTAATACAGAGAGAGTACCATTGACTTGTTCTAGACACCTTTATTGTTGATTACACTGAGCTCAATTCTGTTCTAGTCACTGAAGGAAATAAAGGAGATGTGCCCTTAAAGTAAAGAGGAATGACAGCGTATACTGAAAAGAATAGATGAATACAGTATTAAAAGAACCCAAAATGTCATGGTATAGTAAAATACTATGAAGACAATGTTAGTGGCAGTCTCACCCAAGAGGCGGTAAATTGGGTGAGTTATAAAAATTTTGTCAATTAAAACTAGTAAGCTAAACAGAAATAAAGAGTGTAGGTTAGAGCGATTTCACCATAGAGAGTAAACATAAAATTTATACTGGTTCGGTCTCAACCACTTGACCTACGTGCAGTCCTCAGAACACCTCTGAGTATTTCATTAAGTTCCAAGATTAATCAGACTCTTGGCGCCGCAGTAGAATAATTGATTCGCTCAATCACTCCCCCTTACTACCCGTAAGGTTACAAAACCACTCAAGAGTCCACGCTCTTGAGTTTTATTCAAAAGGTAATTAAAGATGATATGTAAAACTCTCTCACAGAGTAAATGGATGAGAAACACTGAAGCCCAGTACAAATAAGAACAGAGTGTTGAATGCAACAGTAAGTTATTTGCAGAAGGTAGCTCATGTATTCAATTTTTCGCATTTAATGCTTCTTCGCGCCTTTTATAGTTGAGGAAGTTTAATAACCGTTAGATGGAAGAGCTGCTAGCCATTGAGAGTTTGGTTGCGTGTTTTCCCAGCTGCAACGGTATTCATTATTTAATGCTTTTGACATGGTAGGCTACAGGTGATTTAGCCCAATTATTCTATGTTATTTCATATCATTTTAAGGGTATTTATCATAGAGTTTGGCTCCTTTTGATGATAATTGTGCTTAATTTAGATTAAGAGTCCTTGCTTTGAGTTAGTGTCTTTTTGAGGTTAAGATTGTCATAATTGGTTATTAATTGTATTCAGTTGATTTCTAGGACAATTGATGCTTCAAATTGTTGCCTTTTATTGTAGGACAATTGAGAATTGGAGCCAAGATCAAAGACCAAAGGATGACACAACACAAGATCAGAGTATCAGCACTAATAGAGTTCACCGCGGCGCCAAATTGAAATCTCACCAGTAATCTCTCGGGCAGAGTTCGCCGCGGCGAAATCACAAGATTAAGCAGAGCTCCTCTCGGGCATGCTTCACCGTGGCGAACTCTTCGTATCAGCAACGCCAGATCCGGATCAGAACGCGAAAATGGAGCTTCTAATCATATGATCCGACCCAGATGGACCCCTAAAACCCTTAAAAACCCTATTTTCGACCATACACTCCATTCCATCTCCTCCAACACCTCTATTCTCCCATCCTCTTGCCTCTCCATCTCCATCTTCTTCCCCATCCATTTCCTTCATCTTTCCTTTACTCCATCTCATTTCCTTCCACTCCCAGCTACCATGGCCGACGGATTCACTTCAGTTGGAGCTTTTCTTGAAGCTATGGAGGGCTAGGGTTTATCAACTCTTGAAGATGGTGGAGTAGCACGAGTTCCTAAGCTTCAAAGGGGAGTTTTAGTTTTAATCTTCAGTTTTTAGCTAGGCATTTATGATTTCCTAGGTCTAGGAATTGTAAACTCTTAGTTAGATACTTTGATTAATTCTGTAATCAGTGGTTACTGATTATCTTTTGTATATTGGATTGATTGATGTTGAACTTTGAGCTTAAATATATGTAGTTGCATGTATGCTTAATGTCTCTCTCATGATTCTCTCTTATCTTGCCTAGTTGTGTTTGGGTATTGAGTTGATTGTGTGTTTCATTAAGCCATTTGCATGATCATTCCAATTTACACATTAGGGAAGCTAAACAAAGTTTACATTAATGAGTTCATTAATGTAAGCTTTGGACTCATTGAGTTAATGAGGTTCTTATTAAGAAAACCTAATGGATTTGTGAAACTCCCAATGTTTAAGTGAACTATGATTGCCATCAAAACCATTTTCAAGAGATTTCCTATCAATCATTTCCATTACATCATTATTATCTTAAAACACCAAAAATATAGTATCTTAGGTTTGTTTTCATTGCATTCAGTTTTGGATCAATTCATTTAAATCTTAAAAACCCAAAACCCCATTTCATTGCATTGCATGGCATTTAGTCTAGCTTAGGTAATTAATAAAGGCTCCCAAAAGTGAAACGACCTGAGTTTGCACTATACTGCATAGCTTGGATTTATTTTTGATTGAGAACCCCAAGGCGAACGACAAGAAAGGCTCTCGTCAACAGGCTACTGAATAACTGTTAGATAACTGTTGTACTTTCTTTGAAATCTGTAAAAATACTTCAATCGAATAAGTTTTTCCTTCAGAATGATATTCAGGAATATAACTGATAAAATGATAGTAATATTCTTATGTTAAGAGAAAAGTAAATCAATCAAACATCAGATTCAATAACTAGAAACTGAACAACCTTGATCGAAGATATGATCGATAACTGGTTTATCGATTATGTTATCGATTAATAAAGATGAAAGATTTTGAGACAGATAACTATATTTATCGATCATGTTTTGGATTAACAAATGATCGATCCAGTGATCGATAAAGGGACAGATTAACTTCAGAAAGAATATGCAGAGAGAAAAAAAAGCTTAAGGTCACCTAGGATTTTGAAACTCTTAAAATAGAGTATTAAGATAATCATGAAGGCTAAGAAAAACTAGAAGAGAAATATTCAGGAGATTCTTAATCTCACCGTAGCTTCTGGTATTGAAAGAGTTGGATCATTGATTGAATAACTGATCGATAAGTGTTAGATCGATCAATTTATTGATAAAGCTAAGTAACAGAGAATTTGATTTTCGAGGAATATCGATCGAATATTTTATTGATAAATGGATGACAGGAACGTTGATTGATAAAATGCAGTTTGACAAAGATATTCATAAAGAGCATAAATCCTATAATGATCGAGTAAATGATTGATCAGAGACTTATCGATCAAGTGATCGATAAAAATGTGGTAGGGAAGTCCAGTTCAAAATCCCAGGAGCAAGTTGATCGATCATGTTATGTGAAACCAGAATATTCAGTGGATTGGTTGATCGATCATTTTATCGATAAATTAATGATCGATCAAGTGATCAAATAAAGACTTGAACAATTTCAATCAATGAAAAAGGGCTGATCGATCAATTTATCAATAAAGTAATTTTCAAAAACACTTAACCAGAGAAAAAATGTCAATAAAAAAGTGAGATATCTATGCAATGACAGAATAGGTTATCGATAAAATTGTGATCGATAAATGGTGTTTAAACAAAATACAATGAGAGTGGGAAGTTTTACCATTTATCTGTCTTCTCATTAATAACTCATTTATTGATCAAGTGATCGATAAATACTCACCAAAACTTGTGTTCATTATCTGCCAATTGTTTGATCATTAGATTATCGATCAATTGATCGATAACTTTCTGTAGGCTTCTTCACAAGATAGTGTTAACGATGATCGATCAAGTGATTGATCAACATATTCAAATAGATTTATCAATCAAGTTATCGATTAATATTTCTGCAAAGTTATCAGTTTACATATGAACTTTATCTATCAAGTGATCGATATATACTTGATTGATCAAGTGATCGATCAATTTAATAAAACATAGATTCCTTAATTTGTGAAAGAGAGCCTTTTTTGTCGTTCGCCTTGGGGTTCTCAATCAAAATTTAATCCAAGCTATGCAGTATAGTGCAAACTCGGGTCGTTTCACTTTTGGGAGCCTTTATTAATTACCTAAGCTAGACTAAATGCCATGCAATGCAATGAAATGGGGTTTTGGGTTTTTAAGACTTAAATGAATGGTGCCTAAACTAAATGCAATGAAAACAAACCTAAGATACTATATTTTTGGTGTTTTAAGATAATAATGATGGAATGGAAATGAATGATAGGAAATCTCTTGAAAATGGCTTTGATGGCAATCATAGTTCACTTAAAATATTGAGAGTTTCACAAATCATTAGGTTTTCTTAATGACAACCTCAATAACTCATTGAGTCCAAAGCTTACATTAATGAACTCATTAATGAAAACTTTGTTAAGCTTCCCTAATGTGTAATTTTGGAATGATCATGCAATTGGCTTAATGAAACACACAATCAACTCAGTACCCAAACACAACTATGCAAGATAAGAGAGAATCATGAGAGTTACAATAAGCATATATGCAACTACATATATTTAAGCACAAAGTTCAACATCAATCAATCCAAATTACAAATGTAATCATTAACCAGTAATTACAGTATCAGTCCCAAGTTCCTAACTAAGAAATTACAACTCCTAGACCTAGAAAGCCATAAATCATAGCTAAAAATTGCAAACTGAAACTAAACTCCCCTTTGAAGCTTAGGAACTCAAGCCACACCACCATTCTTCAAGAGTTGATAAACCCTAGCTCTCCATAGCTTCAAGAAAAGCTCCAAACTGAAGTGAATCCATCGGCCATGGTAGCTGGGAGTGGAAGGAATTGAGATGGAGTGAATGAAAGATGAAGGAAATGGATGGGGAAGAAGATGGAGGTGGAGAGGCAAGAGGATGGGAGAATAGAGGTGCTGTAGGAGATGGATTGGAGTGTATGTTCGAAATAGGGTTTCTAAGGGTTTTAGGGGTCCATCTGGGTCGGATCATATGATTAGAAGCTCCATTTTTGCGTTCTGATCCGGATCTGGCGTTGCTGATACGAAGAGTTCGCCACGGCGAAGCATGCCCGAGAGGAGCTCCGCCTAATCTTGTGATTTCGCCGCGGCGAACTCTGCCCGAGAGATTACTGGTGAGATTTCAATTTGGCGCCGCGGCGAACTCTATTAGTGCTGATACTCTGATCTTGTGTTGTGTCATCCTTTGGTCTTTGATCTTGGCTCCAATTCTCAATTGTCCTACAATAGAAAGCAACAATTTGAAGCATCAATTGTCCTAAAAATCAACTGAATACAATTAATAACCAATTATGACAATCTTAACCTCAAAAAGACACTAACTCAAAGCAAGGACTCTTAATCTAAATTAAGCACAATTATCATCAAAAGGAGCCAAAATCTATGATAAATACCCTTAAAATGATATGAAATAACATAGAATAATTAGGCTAAATCAATTTGTTATCATCAAAACCTTAAATCTAACATTCTCCCTCTTTTTGATGATGACAAAACACAGGTGTAAAATTAATCATATGTTAGTTTAATCACAAAAACAGTAAAATTTTCTACAGATAAGAAAATCGACAGAAATGCACTATTGATAATAGATAACAAGTAAATACCAAAATTTGAATACCAGAATTCAAATTACATATAAGAGGTACATGAATCATAACATAGTAAAAAACATAAAGATATGAAGCATGAATAATAACTAAACAGATTAAAGACACAAATAATAACTAAACAGATTTCTTCTCCCCCTTTTTGTTAACATCAGAAGGTGGGGAAAGCAAGGTGATTGAGATGGGAAGAGGTGGAAGCTAAGTAAATGGAGAGACAGTTTGAGGAATGGATGGAAGTAGCATAGAGGGAGTAGACTGAGGGATCGTGATAAGAACTAAGGTAGCAGGAGGAGGAGTGGGAGAGGTGGAAGGTGCAGATGGTAAAGAAGAAATAGGAGAAGTGGATATAGGCGATGTAGGTGGTTCTGTTTGAGGTTGAGGAGAAGGAGGAGATGATGGGTGTGAAAGTAGGTCTTCAAAATTGAAGGAAGTGCTTGGTGCAGAAAAATTGTTATAGAGAGAGGCCACCATCCCTTTTAAATCTGTGATTTCTCTTTCAACGTGATCAAACCTCTATGAGACTTCCTTTTCCAAAATTACCATGGCTTAGCGATGCAGATCCAAAATTTTGGAAAGGCCATTAAATTTCTTGTCAGATATTTCCCCATAGTCCTTGGCCGTGACATATACTCTTTTCTCAAACTCTTGTAGCTTAGTTTGAAAAATATTTCAAATAGAGCTGCCATAAAATGAGGGACCTGAGGTTTTGAGAGGGCTCTACAGAGGATTCAGTTTTATCTTGGCCCTTTGAAGCACTTGCCATTGGCTGTTTTCCTTTCTCCTCTTTTACCAATTTCTGGGAAGATCGAAAGGGCACAGGAATCTTCATCTTGTTGAGCTGGTTAATTCTAAATGCAGGAACTTTTACTTTAACTTCCCTAGGCTCGAATGGTGCAATGTTGTGGGCTTGGAGGAAGTATGTTACCAGCTGAGGATAGGGGATGGGAGTGGATTTGGATTTATTGAGGGTAAAATCCTTCGTTTCACTGTAAATCAAGGCTCTAATATTGACTTTCTCCCCACTGATTATCCTAGCTAATAGTAGGTAGTCATCTTGATTTAGGTGTGTGAAACTGCCAGACTTATTCACCATGCTCCTTGAATAAATGTAGTAGAACATTCTATAATAATCACACATTTGTTTCAGTGGTAAGTTCAGCTCTCCTAGGTAACTATCACTAAACCTTGTATGCTTTTATGTCATTCATATCCCTTCCTCTGACAGATTCAGGATTTCCAGGAGCTCATTTATCTTGGCAGAAGTGAGGGTAATGGTTCTGCCTCTGAGTCGTGTTGTGAGATAATTGTTCACTAAATTATCCTGGTCATCATATTCTTTTATAGAGTCTATATTGCAATAAAATCTTTTGACCACCTCAAGGCAGCATTCATCACCAATACTCAACTAGTTAGAATAGTGTGCCAGGGGGTTACTCAAGTCTAACTTAATTTTCTCATTCCTGTTCAGACTATCCAAATCCACTGAGACCATAAGACAGAACTTTCTAGTTACAAAATCAGCTTTGAATTTTAATAAGCTCACATTTTGATCTAAGTTCCCAATCAATAACTCAAAGGCTTCAGAATGTATACCTTGGCCAGAAGACTGTTGAGGCACACTCTCATCCGTTCTCTATTTCTTGTGTCGTGGTTGTTTAGGTATAAGAGCTTGTAATGCAGCCTCCATAACTTTTTGAACTGAAGCTTCATCATCAGATTCTGTTTCTGAATCTTCGGTCACAACTGTTAGTTTGGACTTTGAGTGTGGAGGCCGTCTCTATGGTGTAGGTTGCCCAGCTCCTTCGACTTAGCCCTCTCTTATTTTCAGTACCCCTTTTTTCTTTGAAGACTCTTGCCTTACTTCGGGTCTATATCTTTTCTTCATTCCAGGAGTGGCAATATCTCTAGACTGGGTTTGCTTTTTTATGTGTTCTGCTTGGTCACTTCCAGGCTAGTTGACTCTTATCATTTCTTGTTGTATCGTAGGATTCTGGGGATTTGATCGATGAAAAGAGTGTTTGAATAGTGCAGTGGAGAACGTGGACGCTTCAGGAGTGATTTCAAGTGGAAAGGGAACAACAATTTAATATAATAGTGAGTTTTGGACTGTTACATAGGAACAGGAGAACAGTTTATTAAGTTAGGGTTGCCATAGCTGATGGGGTTTTTCAAAAAATGAACGTTATAAACACTAGATTTATCGATCAATGAGTAATCGATCAAGTGTTCAATAAATAATAAGAACATAGAAGAGCATTGTAGGAAATTATCGATCAATTTATCTAGCAATGAATCATCGATCATGTTATCGATAAATGTTAAGTAAAAATGTGTACCTGGCTTGCTTTATCGATCATTTGATCGATTAACAATTTATCGATCAGTTTTTTGATAATTCTTACCCATTTGCTGGATTTGAATGTATTCTGCATTGCTGTTGATTGATAATTGAGTGATCAATCAGCTCATCGATAACATTCATTCCATCTTCTTTCTTTTGCTTTATATACCTCATTTATCGATTTGTTGATCAATAAATTAATGCTTCCTTACAGCATGATTATCGATGTCTTCATCGATCATCCCCTACTTTGTTTACCTCTGTTTTTCTTCAATGAAATAGAGCTTCCTGCAAAACAAATTTCTATACACTCCAATGCTTAAGTTAGTCTTTTAATCATCAAAACTTTAAATCTAAAGACTCAAATTATAGATATAATGAGAAATTTCTTATAGCTCATTGGGATTTACCATTCTCAATTCTCTTCTATAGTAATTAAACTTCTGTTGGTCAAAGGGCTTCGTAAAAATGTCTGCTATTTGATATTCAGTGCAGATGAATTCTACTTTTACATCTATCTTTTGAACATGGTCCCAAATAAAATGATGTCTGACATCAATGTGCTTGGTTCAGGCATGGTGAACTAGATTCTTGGACAGGCTTATTGTGCTTGTGTTATCACACAGAATTGGAATCTCTTTCAAGTTGATTCCCAAATCTTGTAGTTGTTGTTTTAACCAGAGAATTTGAGTAGAACAGCTGGCAGTAGTAATTTATTCTGATTCAATGGAGGATATTGCTATAGTATTATGCTTTTTACTTGGCCACGAGACAAGGCATCCTCCAAGGAATTGACATTGTCCACTGGTACTCTTTCTGTCTGTCTTATAACCTCCATGATCAGCATCTGAGTATCCGATTAGATATTCTGTGCCTTTCTTTGGATACCAGATTCCCAAATTTTGTGTACAGACAAGATATCTGAGGATTCGCTTGACGGCTTTTTCATGTGATTCTTTGGGGACTGATTGATATCTTGCGCACATTCCCACACTGAATTGAATATCTGTCAACTTGCCGTGAGATAGAGTAATGATCCAATCATTCCTTTATACTTGGTTAGATAAACGTCCTTGCCCTTCTTGTCTACGTCTAGTGAAATGGTTGAGCTCATAGGAGTTCTCACACTTTTAGCGTTTTCTAATCCATATTTCTTGAGTAGTTCCTTGAGATACTTTGTCTGGGATATGAATATCCCATTTTTCTTCTACTTGATTTGCAATTGTCACACCATTATTTTTAAACCCCATTATATGTCATTTAGAACCATTTGGAAGTGTTATGTTGTACTTAAAGTAGGTAGTAACCAAGGTTTTAAAGTTTGATTCTTGTTACTATTCATGTGACCCTTAAAATCGGGTTAACTTTGAAAAATCATAACTAAATATAGAAAAATCAAAATAGAGTGGTTCTAAATCTCACATGAAGCTTATGAAAAGCTCTACATAGGAAAAATAATCATGGATTTCCTCACAGATTAGTACCAATTTCCATGAAAATATGTACTGTTTATTTGGTAAATTCTGGAATTTTCAGTATTTTTGCCCAACTTTGGAAAGGCATAACTATTTTCACAAAATTCCAAATTTAATTATCTACCACTTGATTTAAAGCTAAAAATGTGTCCCATAAGTTTGTCAAATTTTGAGTCCAGATTCAAACATTTGCTATTTATTTCATGTATCCCAAATTTGGTCCTTTCTAGGGAAAGTTTATCCCCTAATCATACTTGGTTTTTTTCTCTTTTCCTTTTCCTTAACCTTTTACCCATCCTTAATCATATGGGCCTTAACACATACTTAAACATACATTCTAATATACTTCTACATGTTTAAACATAAACATACATGTTTGGCTCCTACTAGGAGCTATTATCCAACAAACATTACATAATTTGTAACATTCAATAACAAGTTCCAAAGGTCATTCTAGGGTATAGTAAATATTCATTTGGCCTCTAGAACTACTTCCTTGCCCTTGCTTGAACTCCTTCTTAGGTGGTGTTAAACATAAGAGTGAGATTTCAAAGAAATCCCAATAGCAAGGAATCATAATTATCATGCATTCATGCAAACACTACGTGCAATGCTTTTGTGCATTTATCTTGCTTATATGTTCGTGTTTTTATGCCATGAGAAGTAAGCTATCATACGTATATTCAGAGGACATAATGCCAAGACAACACAATTCAAACATTGCAATCAACATTTGCAACAAAGCTTAGTCACATCATGGCACACTTTGCACACATACACATCAAGAAAGCAATCAAAATGTAATCCAATGCTACCTTTTGACATTTGGTTCTTGATTGCCTTTAAGTTCAAGATGTTCTCTTGAGGATTTGGTAAGGTACCTATCAAACCAACACCAATGTCAATCATTCAACAATTATTCAAACACATTACACATTACTTAAACATTAAACCCCCCCTTTCTTTGGATTTTTGGCCTAATTGTTTTCCCTTTGATTCAAGAAACCTCCTTGGCCATTCCTACATGATTTTTCATCTAGAATTCAAATATCAAATCATATTTTATAAAATCTAATCCCTTCCTTAAGTTCTGTTCAAAACAGAAATGAATTGTACAAGGGAAGATGTCAAAATTTCCAACTTTGATTTAATTTCAAGAGACTAGATCCAATGGTTGACATTTTTCCACCCAATTGCTCCAGACGTTTCTTGGGCTGGGGCACACGGTTTTGGGCTTAGTTAGAAGGGAAATAAATGGAAAAAAATGGTTAGGAAGTAATGGAATTGGTTAGGATAATTTAAAAATTTATTTCGTCACATAGTACCCGATTTCTTGCCCCCTATTAGGAAAAATAGCTAGGGGCTTCAAAAATTCCATTTGTTTTTATGATAATTCCCTATTTATTCCAAAAGTGTGATCTGGAAGTTTTGGGAAATTTTCAAGACCTCTAGGTATTTATTTCACATTTTCTCCAAAATTGGGTATTTACCGATAAGAATTCAAAAGTAAATTTCCCATAAATTATTTCCTGGATTTCCAATGCTTGTAAAAATTTTTATAAATTCATATATATTCCTAGGGAGTGTATTTATATTTTTTCTTGAATTTTTGGAGTCCTTAGGTAATTAAAATAATTGTATCACTTTAATTCCCCTTTATTTTTCTCTATTTTCCCAAAAATAATTATTTTTTGGGAATTTTCACCAAAATTTATTTTGGCCCATTCTCACTCCCAAAATATCATAGGTGACTCAAAAACCCCTAATTCTATCATTTTCTATTTTTAGGGAATTTTTTAGAACTTTTCTCAAAATTACTGTTTTACTCCTAGGGACTCGATAGAGTCGGTTTCGTCCCATTTTGGGTTTCCATGTTTTATTCACACCTTATGCTTATCAATCATGTCTCATTCCTTACATTTCTATTACTAGGGTTTCAAATTTTAGGATGTTACAACAATCCCAGAAAGAAGTTTAATTCTCTCATCATTGACATCTCGAACTCACCCTGTATTAACTTGGCAAACTCTTGACAGAGATCCTCATTAGTAGCTCTAAATATAATATCATCTATGTAAATTTGAACAATTAAAATTTTCTTCTTATTTCTGATGGAAAGTGTAACGTCTACTTTGCCTCTTTCAAAACCCTTTTCTATCAGGAAATTGCTAAGTCGTTTGCACTAAGCTCTAGGAGCTTGTTTTAAACCATATAAAGCCTTTTTTAGTTTGTAAATATAATCAGAGTAATTGGAATCTTTAAAACTAGAAGGATGTTTGATAAAAACTTCTTCCAAATATAGCCGTTCAAAAATTCACTTTTAACATCCACTTGATATAATTTAAAATCCTTGATGCAAGCAAAGGCTAAGAGTACTTATATGACCTCCAACCTAGCTATTGGAGCATATGTTTCCTCATAATCAATTCATTCTTCTTGATTATACCTTTTAGCTACTAGTCTGGCTTTGTTCCTGATGATTTGTGTAGACTCATCAAGCTTATTTTTGAATACCCATTTTGTGCCTATGACTGGATGGTCATTCGATCTGGGTACTAATTCCCAAACTTGATTTCTTTCAAATTGATTCAACTCTTCCTGTATTGTAACTATCCAGAATTCATCAGATAGAGCCTCGTCAACATTGGTTGGTTCAATGTGTGAAATAAATGTAGAGAAACACACTTTATTGAACACTTGTCTCCGGTTTTGACCCCTTCATTGACTTTACCAATATCTTGTTCTAAAGGGTGATTCCTATTATGTCTCCAAGCTTTAGGCTGTTCTAAATTTTCTTGTGAAAGAGGTTCATTTAAATCAACCTTGTTTCCTAAGAGTTCTTCTAAACGTACTTTGTTTAAAGATTTGTTCAAATTCAATTTTTTAAAATTTTGAATGATCTTAGCATCATCATCTAGAGGTTTTGAAATCGACTCAGTTTCAGCAAACACAACATGTATTGACGTTTTAATAGTGAATGTACGTTTGTTAAAAACTCTATAAGCTTTGCTACAATTAGAGTAACCAAGAAATAAACCTCCATCGGCTTTAGGATCAAATTTACCAAGGTTTTCTTTGTTGTTGTTGTGATGTAGCACTTACTACCGAAGATCTTCAGATAAGCTAGATTAGGCTTTCTTCCTTTGTATAGTTCATATGGAGTTTTTCCTAGCAGTGTTTTAATGTAAGCTTTGTTGGAAATGTAGCATGCCGTGCTCATTGCTTCGGCCCAAAATACTTGTGAAATTCCTTTCTCACTTAGCATTGCTCTTTCCATTTCCGTGAGCACTCTATTCTTTCTTTCCACAACTCTATTTTGTTGAGAAGTTCTTGGTACTGAGAAGTTGTGATCAATCCCATGCTCTTCACAATAGTCCACGAATTCATTGTTCTCGAATTCTCCTCTATGGTCAGACCTAATTGACACAATAGAAATACCTTTCTCATTTTGGACCTTTTTGGTAAAAATGATAAATGCATTAAATGTTTCATCTTTAGAGGAAAGAAATAGAGTCCAGGTGAATCTCGAAATAGTCATCAACTATCACAAGAGTATACAGGTTTCCACCGAAGCTTTTGACTCTTGACAGACCAACCAAATCCATATGAAGCATTTAGAGTAGCCTTTCGATTGAGACTGTCTTCTTTGATTTAAACGAGGACTTTGTTTGTTTACCCTTCAGACAGGCATCACAAATAATATCATGTTCATATTGAATTTTAGGTAAACCAATGACCAAGTCCCTTTTTGTTAATTTTAAAAGTTGATTCATGTTAACATGTGCAAGTCCTTTATGCCAAAGCCAACTTTCCCCCTTCTTTCTAATAAAACAAATTTCAGAAGATTTTGAATCAATTTGAATAGTACAACAATTACCATCCCTTAGAGCTCTCAACTTTACGTTTAATTCTTCCTTCTTCAGTGGCAAGTCATCTTTGCTTATGACTAAGCATTCCTCCGAATCAAAGACCACCCAGTTGTTTTTGCCTGTACTTTGACTTACACTGAGCAGGTTGTGACATAAGCCTTTTACGTAGTAGACATCTTCAACCTTCATTCCTTTGTCACTTCCTATTTCTCCAATTCCAACAATTCTCCTAGATTGATTGCTACCGAAGCTCACTTTGCCTCCTTCTCTTAGTTTGAGTAATGTGAACTTCTTGGTATCACCTATCATATGTCTAGAGTATCCACTGTCGATATACCATTTGTTTGTTCTGGATGCTTTGAGACATACCTGTAATAATACAATCATGTTTTAGGTACCCAGATCTTCTTGGGTCCTTTTTGGTTAGTATGGATTGTCCTAGGCACATAAGTACCTTTGGGCACCCATTTTAATGTCCCGTAGTTTCCTTTTTTCTTGTGATAACAAGACAAGGTTGTATGACCTTTATGGTTGGAATAAGAACATAATGCAAAAGGGTTAGAGGAATGAACAGCATTTCTAAAGAATGTAAGATATGCCCGACCAGCACTTTTCTTCTTTCCTTTCCTCTTATCTTAAACAAGATCATATCCTATTTCGGTTCTATCCATTAAACACCGTTGAGCTCCTAGAATCACCTTGAGCATTTCACTGCCCTTACTGAATTTTTCCAAGGTTCTTATGAGGTCCTCGGCTTTTCTTCTTTTTTGCTCATATTCCGTACATACTGAAGGTAGAGTTGTGCTATCTTTCTGCTTCATTTGCTATTCCTCCAGAAGCTTTATTTTTTTCTTGGAGCTTACCAACTCCTTTGCAATTCTTACTAATTCTGAATGTAATGTATTGTATTCAGATTGTAATTCATCATAGGAGGGTTCAAAAGTGATTACCTCATCTGTCTCTATATCTTCATCTTCCTGTGCTAAGAGACAAATGTTGGCGGTTTCTTCATCGTCGCTTTCTTCTTCTTCTGAGGAGCTATCTTCCCAGATTGACGTGGTAAAAGCTTTTTTCTTTCAAAACTTTTCTTTCTTCTTTTCTTTGTCCTTCATCCTGGATAGCTGAGGACACTCTGTCACACCTTACTATTTTATCAACTTAGGTTCCATTTAAAACCATTTTAGACCACATTGGATGGTCTTGGGCTCACTTTTTATTTGAAAAAAAAACGCTAAATTTCAGATTTTTACTATTCATTAGGTAAAAATCCAGTTTTTCTGGCCCAACTTCGAAAATTCATAACTTATTCCACAAAAATTCAAATGGGGTGGTTCAAAATTCTATTTAAATCTCTTTAAGTGCTCTTTCAAGGAAAAATAATCTTGTGATCCAATTCCTTAGGACAAAGCATCAAGTTTTTGTGAAAGGTGACACTGTCCATTTGCCAAAAACCCTTCTTTCCAGATTCTGACCTTTAACTTTGAAAAATCATTAAAAATCGTATACTTGACCATTTTTAACATGTTAGCTATCAAATTGAAGTTCAGGACATTATCTATAATCATGCCAAACTTTGTGACTAAACGCGTTCGGGAGCTTAATCAAAAGTTGTGTGAACAAGGCAATGTTAGTGTGTTACAGCACTGTTAGTATAATATATACATGGCCAAAAGATCCACGAAATTTTGTGGCAAGACACCACAAATTTAACCTTCAATTTTGCAACTTTCCCTTGGAGGATTCAAGCCCTAAAATGTTAGATTGCATTTGTAGAATGAGATTTCATTGAAATCTCAATAGCAAATTAACCAACTATATCACCAACAAGCATCATCAACATGCATAACTACATTAACTATTATTGGTAAACTAGCATGCTTATCATTTGGCAAACTCAATCATGCAAAGGACAAAGTAAGAAAGTACAAAGAGCAGCCACATTATAATCAAGAAAGTTCAACCACATAATAGCAATTAATCATGCAATAATCAATAATGCCAAACTAGTGTTAGTAGATAGGTTTAACTTGCTACCTTGCTCCAAAAGCTTGAGCTTTCTTTCTTTCTCTTCTTTCCCCTCACAAATATCAAACCATAGCATTGCAATCCATCAAAAAGGGATAGCAAGAATCATTAACCAATCAAGAAAAGCAAGAACACAAGCAAAAATGACTCTTGCTCCTTAAAGCTTCCACCTTTGTTCACTATTTTTGAACTTGTTTTCTTTTAACCCTAAAAATTGCTTCTTGACTTATTCCTACATGGTTTTTCATGTAGATTCCAAATATGTGCTTAGATCTATGAAAATAAAACTCCCCTTTCAGCTACCCTTGACCGAACCACTAGGGGTACTTGAACCAAAAATTACAACTTTGTTTTAATGCTTCCAACACTTGTTCCTTTTGGTTTACCTTACACCATTTCTCATCTTAAGCATCATGGAAGCATTAAAACATTGAAAAACTCATCCTAGGGTTCAGTCATCATCTTGGCTGAAATGAACATTCAAAGAAACAACAAAGAAAAATGCTTCAAAACAACCTATACTCACTTGCAACCACTAGGAGTTAACATGTCTTGATGTGTCTTAGCAAGTGTGATCAATAAAACTCCCTTCCCCTCAAAATAATCAGTTCAGTCAACACTCAAAGGAGAGGAGAAATAGATTTTTCAACCGTAGAAAGAAAGAAAACAAAGCAAGAATCTATCTAGAACCAAGAACTAACCTTGAATCCTTGGTTGTATGATCCAAGATGCTAGCTTTTCCTTGTTCCTTCTTCAAAACCCTCTCTTTTCTCTCCTTTCCTCCCTTGGCCGAACCAACATCTGAAAATGGGGGGGAAGATGAGCTTGTTTAATGAGCCAAAATATCCCAACCACCCTCTTTAATGAGAATCCAAGTGTCATTACCCTCTTTAATCTTGCTTTCTCTTTCTTAATTAACAAAATCCAAATGAAATTAATTACCAAAAGTCAAGATCCTCTCCATTTGAGGAGTGACACTTGGCAAGTTCAAATGCTCTCCCTTGAGGGCTTGACACATGGCTCAATGTGATCCATTTGATTTGCAAGACACTAGTCTTGCTTTATCAATATACTTTGGCTCTGAGTTTAACTTCCTTTCTATAATTACAGTAGTTTGGCCTCTGTAGTTATTTTCCATCAGATCCTTAATTTATTCTCCTCATTTTTATCTCTCCAATTTTCCCTCTTTGCCTCAAAATTAATTTCCTAATAATTAAATAAAAAGGAAAAATTAATTTCCTCCTCTTTAGGGATTTTTCCACTTTTCACAAGTATTTGGAAAAATCTTGGATACTTGAGGGTCTTCATTTAATTCCATAATTTCTTATAATTCCTTGGGGTCTCATAGGAATTTTCTTGGAATTTTATTCTCCTTAAAAATATTTATTTGGAATTTTCCAAATAAAATCCCTTAATTAGCCTAAATCACCCTTAAATTCTCTTGTAATTTCTCTAAGGGTAATTTGGTCATAAAACTAACTTTATAATTTCATATAACTCTCAAAGGATATTGTCCTTATTCTTCCTTAATTTTCCAAGGCTTGAAAATATTTTTTCTTATTTACATTTGACCAATTTTTCCTTAATTTGTCAAATTCCTATTTTTGGCTTGGAAAATTATGGTAATTATTTTCCATCGAAATTCTTCTATTTCTTCTTATCATTTTTAATCCTCAAAAATTTGAGAATATTTCTTATTTCTAATTACTATAATGTTGGATGTGACACACTCTACTTTGATATGTCCCAGCGTTTTGCATTCGAAGCAGATGATTAGTTCATTTGGCTCATTCTAAGATGTAGATGTTTTGTGTTTTGATTGAAACCTTTTTTCGGCTTTGTTTCTATAAAATTTCTTGAATCTTCTAATGATAAGACTCATTTTGTCATCTTCCAAGTCCTCTTCGTTGTCATCTTCACTCTCTTGAGTTCTGAGAGCAATGCCTTTGCGATTCTTCTTGTTTATTTCCTTTTTGTATTTTTGCTTGCTCTCATACTCTACCAAACTCCCAAATAGAGCTGTGACAGAGCCAATTGATTCTCCCTTTATTTCCTCAATGGCTGTTACTTTTAGCTCCCATTCTTTTGAAGGGAATTGAAAGACGACGCGCAGCGGAAATCAATTTAAAATTTAAAACTTTCAAACCCTTGCCCGGATCTACCGGTTTAAGTTAGGTAGTAAGAAGCATTACCTTCGGTGTTCGATTTCCAGGTGGCTCGGTGATTTCGCCGTTCAGGATGCCTCTGCTCGCCTCCTTTGTCGTTCGAAGTCAACAACTCCGGTCAGCTTCCTCTACCGGTATCCACACGAGTAGCCCTCAATCTCGAACGATGTGCTAGCGTCTATGTCCATCTAGGGTTTTCAAGAATCCGTCCTCTCTTCTCACTTTTGGCCGTCCCTTATTTGCTTAGTGCTTTCACTCTCACACCTAAAACCCTAGCTCCTCATATCTAATATATAGGATGCTATAGGTTTAATGAATGATACTTAATTTCGAAATTAATCCTAAATTAATTCTGAAATTAATACAATATCAAATATTGCCTAATCAGATAAGAGAATAATTAAATAAATATGGTTTATATTAAATCCGTCTCACAGATTTAATTTACCTATTTATTTAATTCAAAAATAAAGATATGACGGAATTAATTTACATAGATCTAATTTATCCTTATAAATTAAATCTAACAATTAATATCTCTTATATTTATATAATGTATATATATACGAATATATATATACATGTCCACCCTATATTATTCATTGAATCTGGACATATCTTAAATTCAATGAATCTGGACATCATAACTCGCGTTGGGCTATTTTGTGTGCGACCCTGTAGGCCCATATGAAGTTGGCAGTGGGCCATTAACTATAATGACTCACAAGTCGTCAGCGGTCTCTAGCAAGACATTACGACTACCCAAATCATATAAGGATCGTTGAACGATGTAACCTTTCATACAACCATATCACGTCCCTTTTGTCACACGACATTTTGGTCATGGATGAGGCATGGAGAACGTCATCCTCCTATTCATGACCGTTACTTTCTCGATCCCTGAGTAGTCTGAGTATAGAAACGGAACTACCTTTCCATTATAGTATGGCCATACATTTCTCAGACTCACTCATCGAGGGGCCCAGTAATGTCTCTCTACGAATGTGAGGGATAAATTCCATCTTGACCATTCACATTCCTCCGCATGAAAAACCACTAAGCCTGAACATAGTCTTTATGATCACTCGGTCAAAAGTGACTTTTGACTAGGTCAAAGCTAAGCGTTTCTCATGTAGGAATCCATGATGATCTCAGGTCAAAGGGCACAGTGACATGGTTTGTATGAGAGAAGCTTATGACTTAACCCATGCAGCTCTCTCATAGCGGGTCGGTCCAACACCTTGTACTCTTACATGTGCCTATGACTTTAATTTATATCTCTATATATCTTTAAAGTCATACTGGTCTTATTTCATCTTTGCTCCCACATAGATGACCGACCAGGGACATTTAGGATACACCATGAGTTATCCAAGGATAGTCATCACAGTAAACATGCAAATAATATGATAACGTAATTAATAAATTCATAAATCAACAATGTTCATAGCAAAATGATTGGCCCCTAGGGCACAATTTCCAACATCTTTCATGAGACCACTTAAGATTTTTCTCACTTGATACTTTTAACTATACTTCTTTCTGAGTGCAGTGAGATGATTGATAAGGTGTGAAAATCTGGCTTCCATGTCTCAGATGCTTTCTCCATCCTTCATTCTGAATAATTCAAACTCTATGGTAAGATTGTTGATTCTGCTCTGTTTGACGCCTGTTGTTCCTTTGTAGGCAATCTCCAACGCCTCCCACATTTCTTTTGCAGTTTCCAAACTGGAAACTCATAAATACTCCTTTTGGCTTAGCGCACAAGTTAGTATATTGATAGTTTTATCATTCAGTGTCACTAGCCTCTTGTCTTCTTCATTGAACTCACTGGGACTCTTACGAACTTGTTGACTGCCTACGATTTTCATTGGGATGTAGTTCCCATGTTCAATCACGTCCCATAATCCGTACTCTGTAGCTTTGATGAAGATCTTCATCCTCATCTTCCAGAGGTTGTAGTTTTCTCTATTGAAGCTACATGGCGTTGATGTTGAACATCCTTCGGGTAGCACGCTGTCTGTGAAACTACTATTGGATCTCTATTTGATTGTTAAGTCTTTACTGAAGAAACTTGCTTTGATACCAAATGTTAGTGGCAGTCTCACCTAAGAGGGGGTGAATTGGGTGAGTTATAAAAATTTTGTCAATTAAAACCAGTAAGCTAAACAGAAACAGAGAGTATAGGTTAGAGTGATTTCACCGTAGAGAATACACATAGAATTTATATTGGTTCGGTCTCAACCACTTGACCTACATGCAGTCCTCAAAACACCTCTAAGTATTTCACTAAGTTCCAAGATTAATCAAGCTTTTGGTGCCACAGTATAGCAATTGATTCGCTCAAAAACTTCTCCTTCCTACCCGTAAGGCTATAAAACCACTCAAGAGTCTACACTCTTAAGTTTCACTCAAAAGGTGATTAAAGATGATATGTAAAACTCTCTCACAGAGTAAATAGATGAGAAATACTGAAGCCTAGTACAAACAAGAACAGAGTATTGAATACAATAGTAAGTTATTTGCAGAAGGTAGCTCACGTATTCAATTTTCTACATTTAATGCTTTTTCGCGCCTTTTATAGTTAAGGAAGTTTAATAACCATTTGACGAAAGAGCTTCTTGCCGTTGAGAGTTCGATTGCGTGTTTTCCTAGTTGCAACAGTATTTGCCATTTAATGCTTCTAACATGGTAGGCTACAGGCTACTGAATAACCATTGGATAACCATTGAACTTTCTTTGTAATCTATAAAAATACTTCAATCGAATAAGTTTTTCCTTCAGAATGATATTCAGGAATATAAGTGATAAAATGATAGTAATATTCTTATGTTAAGAGAGAAGTAAATCAATCAAAGATCAGATTCAATAACTAGAAATTGAAGAACCTTGATCGAAGATATGATTGATAACTGGTTTATCGATTATGTTATCGATTAATAAAGATAAAATATTTTGAGATAGATAACTATATTTATCGATCATGTTATGGATTGACAAATGATCGATCCAGTGATTGATAAAGGCATAGATTAACTTCAGAAAGAATATGTAGGAAAAAAATAGCTCAAGGTCACCTATGATTTTGAAACTCTTAAAGTAGAGTATTAAGATAATTATCAAGGCTAAGAAAAACTAGGAGAGAAATATTAAGAAGATTCTTAAATTCACCATAGCTTCCAGTATTGAAAGAGTTGGATCATTAATCAAATAATTGATCAACAAGTGTTAGATCGATCAATTTATTGATAAAGTTAAGTAGCAGAGAATTTGATTTTCAAGGAATATTGATCGAACATTTTACCGATAAATGGATGACAGGAAACTTGATCGATAAAATGTAGTTTGACAAAGATATTCATCAAGAGCATAAATCCTATAATGATTGAGTAAATGATCGATCAGAAACTTATCAATCAAGTGATTGATAAAAATATAGTAGAGAAGTCTAGTTCAAAATTCCAGGAGCAAGTTGATTGATCATATTATGTGAAAACAGAATATTCAGTGGATTGGATGATTGATCATTTTATCGATAAATTAATGATCGAGCAAGTGATCGAATAAAGATTTAAATAGTTTCAATCAATGAAAAGGGGCTGATCGATCATTTAATCCATAAATAGTTGATCGATCTATTTATCGATAAAGTAATTTTCAAAAACACTTAACCAGAGAAAAAATATTAATGAACAAGTGAGATATCTTGCAATGACAAAATAGGTTATCGATAAAGTTGTGATCGATAAATGGTGTTTAAACGAAATACAAGGAGAGTAGGAAGTTTTACCATTTATCTGTCTCCTCATCGATAACTCATTTATCGATCAAATGATCGATAAATACTCACCAGAACTTATGTTTATTATCTGTTAGTTGTTTGATCATTAGATTATCGATCAATTGATCGATAACTTTTTGCAAGCTTCTTCACAAGATAGTGTTAACGATGATCGATCAATATATTCAAATAGATTTATCAGTCAAGTTATCGATTAATATTTCTGCAAAGTTATCATTTTACATATGAACTTTATCTATCAAGTGATCGATAAATCCTTGATCAATCAGGTGATCGATTAATTTACTAAAACATAGATTCCTTAATTCGTTATCATCAAAACCTTAAATCTAACAGACAGGTATACTGTCATGGTATTATTATGAAAAAAATGAGCCCAAAGTATAGGAAGAAGGTGAGCAGTGGTGTAAAATGCTTAAAAGCAAAGGCCACACTCATGTAAATGACATAAAAGTATAGAACAAGTTATGTAAGTATGAATTCCAGTGTTGAAACCTGACTCTAATACCAAAAATATCACACTTTACTTATAGCATACCTTAGAATCCATTTAAAGCCATTTCAAACCACTTTGGATGGTCTTGAGCTCAAAAATTCTATAAAAACACTGATTTTCAGATTTTTACTGTTCACTATACGTTTTCCAGATTTCAGGTCCAACTTTGAAAAATCATAACTAATTCGAGAAAAATCGTATGGAGGCGTTCTAAAATTTTACAGAAAGCTCTTTCAACGCCCTTTAAGGAAAAATATCCAATTGAAGCGTTCTGCCTATGAATTTAAAGCTTATAGAGTGTACTTTAATCATGCCAACTTTCAGAATTAGATACAAAGAGTAACTTATTCGAAATAGGCATCAAGGCAGATGCTATAATCATCACATACCTTGATCTTGAAGCTTGAATCTTAGTCCTTCTTCTTGGCCTTCAACCCCATGTTTTTCTCTCTAATTTTTGGTAAAGTTTTCCCTCTATAAATAGCTGCCAAAATACTCTTTCAAGGTGGGGTATTTATAGCTAAAACTTTGACTTGAGTGGACCATGATGCGCTTGATGCTTAATAGAAAGAGTAAGGGCAAACTTAGAAATTGAAGTAGATTTTTACATCATCATTACATCACCTTCTTGCATCATCCTTACATCATTCTTCTAGAAGGTGCTAGGTGTCACAAATTTGGTTAAGGAGAAGGGAGATTAAAACCTAGCAATCAGATCAAAACTTAGTCCTTAAGTTTTCTCCTATTTACTTGGCCCACGTTTCTCTAACTTTCTTGACGGCCTTCCGGAGCTCAGACAATTCTTCTATCTACTCCATAAATTTCCTTCTACCCTTAGAGAAAATCTATTAATTTTCTCAAGCTATAACACTTCCTTTAAGCCTTGCATAAAATCATTTACTAAAATGTCATTTTATCGGCATAATCAGTCTTTTAATTTATTAAAACCATTCCAATGGCCTTTTGGTTATAGAACTAATTTTATAAATTAGTATAACCTTTCAGCCATTTGACTTTATTTTTGTGTACATTTTTGAGGTCTTTTGCTATTTTAAATAATTACCTCAAATGACATAATTTTTACTGGTCATAACCTCATAAATTCCATTTAAGTTGCCTCAAGGGTATTTTCATTATTTCTCTTCACAAAAGAATCTTAGAATATTATTTTCCATTTTTTGGGATTTTCTTATAATTTTCTATATACTTTTTATTTTTACCCCTGTTGGCCGTAACTTTCTGATTTACAGTTTAGTCTCTGTTTAGACTTAACTTCATACAACCATCTCTTTGAGGTTTTTAACCTACCCCTTGGCATGTTTATAATTTCTTTTCTTTTTTTAGGCCCTTGAGACTTTATTGAAGCCTTGAATTTTTATTACACCTCAACCCCTAAAAACTTTCACTTTGCAGTTTAGTCCTTGAAACTGCTTTGACTTCCTTTCTCATATTTGGGACTTCTGCTTAAAAGGGGCTTAGTAACCTACCTTCTTTAGGCTACTTCCAGGGCTCTTTGGTCTAAAAATTGAGATGTGATAATTTTTCCCCTGTTTTAAAAATTTCATCCTCGAAATTTTAGGGCTAAACCTCTAGTTTGACTATCACTGAGAGGTTACCCAAGGAGAATGTCCCTTTCTCTTTCCCTATTTAGCATGTCTGAATATTAGCTTAATCTAGCGACATGCCATCATGATTGCTATACTTGTAAGTGACAGAAAAGTATAAAACGACAAGTCATGTAAGTGTGGAGCCCAGGATTGAAACCTAAAAACAAGGTAGAATGAAAAGTTGAAGAGGTCAAAGTTAAGTATAAGTAGGGATATTCTCCTCAGTTAACCTCTCATTAAAGGTAAGAATAGTTGTTTGACTTGGAATTTTGAGGACGAAATTCTTTTAAGAGGGGGAGAATTATAACATCCTAACTTTTGGGCCTAGAAATACCAAAAATAACCTGAATTGGATAGGCTACCAGACCCCAATTAGTAGAGGTCCCAAAGATGAGAAAGAAGTTAAAGCAGTTTCAGGGACTAAACTGTAAAGTGAAAGTTTTAAGGGGCTAAAGCATAATCAAAGTTAGAGGCTCCAGTAAAGTCTCAAAGGCCCAGAAAGAGAAAAGAGGCTAGATATAAGGCAAAGGTTAAGTTAAAAGCCTCAAAGAGATAGTTTTATGAGGTTAAGCCTAAGCAGAGGTAAAACCGTAAATTCACAAAGTTACGGCTATCAGGGGTAAAAATAGAAAGTACACAAAAAATTCTAAGAAAATCACAAAAAATAGGAAATAATATTCTAAGACTCTTTTGTGAAAAGAAATGATGAAAATACCCCTGAGCAACTTAAATGGAATTTATAAGGTTATGGCCGATAAAAAGTACACTGTTTGAGGTAATTATTTAAAATAGCAAGAGACGTAAAAAATGTGCTAAAAAATGAGGTTAAATGGTTGAAAGGTTGTACTAATTTATAAAATTGGTCCCGTAGCCAAAAGACTAGTAGAATGGCTTTCATAAATTAAAAAGCCAATTATGCCGATAAAAGGGCATTTTAGTAAATGAATTTCAAACGGAACGAACAGAGATAGAATCAAAGCGATTCCCTAAATGCCTTTCTGGATATTCCTCAATGTCCCGGCTATTCACAGAAGGTGAGAAGCAGATGAATAATCATCTGCATGCAAGGCTTAAAGGAAGTGTTATGGCCTGAGAAAATGTATAGACATTCTCTAGAATAAAAAGAAATTTATGGAGTAGACAGAAGAATTGTCTAAGCTCTGGAAGGCTATTAAGAAAATTGAAGAAACATGGGCCAAGTAAATTAGGAGGAAAGTTAAGGATTAAGTTTTGATCTAGTGGTTAGCACTTAATCACCCTTCTCCTCCATCAAATTTGTGACACCTAGTACCTTCTAGAAGAATAAGATAAGGATGATGCAAGAAGATGATGTAATGATGATGTAAAAGATGATGCAATGATGATGTAAAAGTCAACTTAAAGTTCTAAAATTGCCTTTACACTTTCTTTTAGCTACCAAGGGCATTTTGATCTATTCAAGCCAAAGTTTTAGCTATAAATATCCCACCTTGGAAGAGCATTTTGGTAGCCATTTGTGGAGGGAAAACTCTGCTAAAAATTAGAGAGAAAAATGTGGGGTTGAAGGCCAAGAAGAAGGAACAAGATTCAAGCTCCAAAATCAATGTATATGATGATTATAGCATCTTCCTTGATACCTATTTCGAATAAGTTACTATTTGTATCTTATTCTAAAATTTGGCATGATTAAAGTACACTCTGTAAGGTTTAAACCCATCGTAGAACACTTCATTTGGATATGTGTATGATTTATGGTGATTTTTCAAAGTTAGGGTTTGAAATCTGGAAGTTCTAAATTTTACCAAATGAACAATGATCGTTACGAAATAAACTGTACGAATTGGCTAAGAATAAGTCCAATAGGATTTTTTTTCTTAAAGAGAATTAAAAGAGCTTTCTGTAAAATTTTAGAATACCTTAATATAATTTTTATGGAATTAGTTATGAATTTTTGAAGTTGGGCCTGTAATCTGGAATTTGAATAGTGAATAGTAACCCGAGTAATTATATTGAAATTTTAAATCCATAGGCTTGTGTCATGATTTGCTTGAACCATAATGCTTACGAATGCATACTTTAAGGGGTTAAAGGGAGGACATTTTATTTTGGTATCAGATCCAAGTTTTTATACTAAGAAAGTTCATACACATAATAGCAATTAATCATACAATAATCAATAATGCAAAGTTAATGTTAGTAGTTAGGTTCAACTTGCTACCTTGCTCCAAAGACTTGAGCTTTCTTTGTTTCTCTTCTTTTCCTTCACAAATGTCAACCCTAGCATTATCAATCACAAAAAAGGCAGCAAGAATCATCAACCAATCCACATAAAAATCAATAATATAACTCAAGAACTCTTAAACCCTTTTTAAAGCTTCCACCTTTGTTCTTGAATTTTTAGAGTTTTGTCTCTTAAACCCTAAAAATTCCTTCTTGACTTATTCCTACATGATTTTTTATGTAGATTCCAAATATGTGTTTGGATTTAAGAAAAATAAAACTCCCTTTTCCAGTTTCAGCTTGGCTGAACCATAGGGTTTATTTTCTAACAATTACAACTTTGGCTTTAATGCTTCCAACCTTAGTTTTTTAGGTTTATCCAACACCATTTTCCATTTTGAACCCAATGGAAGCATCAAAACAAAGAAAAACACACCCTAGGGTCTAGTTCTTACCTTGGCCAAAATGGTCCTCATGTAACACAACAAGAAAAAAAACACTTCAAAAGCAACCTACAACCACTTGTAACCACTAGGATCTATCATACTTTGAAGTATCCTAGCAAGTTGGACCAACAAAACTTCTTCCCCTACCATATATTCATTTTGGCTAGCACAAGAAGAAGGGGAGAACCATAAACTTCTAACCATACAACTCAAGTAAACAAAGTAAGGCACAACTTAGAACCAAAAACTAACTTTAAACCTTGCTTGGATGATTAAAGTTGATGGCTTTCTCTTGATTTCTCCTCCAAGTTCTCTCTTTTCTCTCTTGCTCACTGTTGACCAAAATAATAATCTAAAAATAGGGGTGGGAGAGCTCCTTTAGTGAACTAAAAATATCCCAACCACCATTATAAATGAAGTTACAAGTGTCCTTACCCTCTTTTGTCTTAGTTTCTCTTTCTTAATTAACTAATTCCAAAAGAAATTAATTACCAAAAGTCAAAATCCTCTCCATTTGAGGATTGACACTTGGAAAATTCAAATCCTCTCCATTAAGAGCTTGACACATGGCTAAATGTGAGCCACTTGGATTGCAAGACTCTAGTCTTGCTTTATCGGTGCACTTTGACTCCGGGTTTAATTTCTTTTCTATAATTATAGTATTATGGCCTCTGTAATTATTTTTTGCCAGATCCATAATTTATTCTCCTCATTTTTATCTTCCCAAAATGCCCTCTTTGTCTCAAAATTAATTTCCCAATAATTAACTAAAAAGGAAAACTAATTTCCTTCTTTTTATTGATTTTTCTACTTTTCAAAGGAATTAGGATCTTAGATACTAGAGGGTCTTCTTTAATTCTATAATCTCTTATAATTCCTTGGGGTATCATAGGAATTTTTTTGGAATTTTATTCTCCTTAAAAATATTTATTTGGAATTTTCCAAGTAAATTCCCTTAAATTGGCCTAAATTACCTTTAAATTCCTCTGTAATTTCTCTAAGGGTAATTTGGTCATAAAACCAGTTGTATAATCTCATATTAAAAGTATTTTATGGAAAACTACTACCATCATCCTTATCCAATGCTTTCAATGCTTGTTCTTTAGGTTTACCCTACACTATTTTTCATTTTAAACCCATTGTAAGCCTTAAAATCATCAAAATCACATCCTAGCTTATAATTCTCATCTTGGCTGAACCATACCCCTAGTGAACTAACCATGAAATCTTTTCAATAACAACTTAAAACCACTTGAAACAACCTTGAATCAAAGTATTTTAACTAAATATATCATCAAAACTTCTGCCCCCTAACATTATACATTTTGGCCAGCACCAAACCTTAAGGGAAACTAAGTTTTTCAATTGTAGAAACTAAGGAATCAAGGCAAGGAACAACATAGAACAGCCTATTAACTTCATATCCAAACTTGGTTGATCAATGTGACTATGTTTAGGACCTTAGAACATCCAAGAGGATGTTTGATGATGTTAACTGAATGCCCACATGGTTGGAAAGTCAAGGGAGTCAATGGAAAAGTAAGAGGAAAGCTTGAGGTGTAAGGTAGTGAACTTACCCTTTATGTGCTTGATATGGTATGCTTATGTGTTGGTTTGTATTTTTTGATTTTTGAATGATGTTGTGACATGATGATTGTTGCTGGAAATACTATTTTTAATATGTTTCCATAGCCATGTATTTTTATACCAAGCATAAAGCATGATGGCATGTCACTAGTTAACTTAAGTTTATGGAAAACTACATACCATGCACTAACATCCATCTTGTGCATGTATGTGGTAATGTTTCTTACTCAGATTCTCCTGAATCTCACCCCTCCCTAACCAACCATTTAGGTCAATCAACAATGGGCAATAATGGCATGAGAAGCAAGGAGAAGAAAGTGGAGAATTATTCTTGTTAATGAATGAGACTGTTGATAAATGTATAGTTCTCCTATTTTGTAAATTATGTTATGGATGCCAATGATGCCATGTATTTAATTATAATGTTTATGACATGAATGAAAATGTATGAGAATGAATGCAAAAGAGTAATACCAAGTTATGTATGTCAAAGAAATAAAAAGAATTAAATTAAAGAGTAGTTAAGGGATAAAATGAAGGTCCAACGCTATGATTTTATAGCTCCAGTTTGACCTATCAAATGAATGAGTTAAGCCACGAGATTTGGTAAACTTATAATACACATCTCAAGCTTTAAAATAAGAGGTATTTCACCTTAATTGGATGTGTACACAAGGAGATACCAATTTTCAAAGTTGAGACACAGACTGAAAGTTCCAGATTTTACTAAATGAACAGTAATATTTATTGATTAAACTATACGAATTGGAAAAGGATAAGTCTAATTGGATATTTTTTCCTTGAAGATCTTTCAAAGATATTTTCGTAGAATTTTAGAATACCTCAATATGATTTTTATAGAATTAGTTATGATTTTTTAAAGTTGGACCTGTAATCTGAAACTTAAACAGTAAATAGTAACCCGAGTAATTATGTTGAAATTTTAAATCCATGCGCTTGTGTCACGATCTACTTAAACCATAACACTTACGAATACGTACTCTAAGGGGTTAAAGGAAGGACATTTCAATTTGGTATCAGAGCAATGCTATTCTAGCAAGAATAAGCTATCCTCTGAAGGAATGAAAGGGAAAGTAAGTAGTTGAGTTGACGATGCTCTGGTCAGAGCAATCTATCCTCCCACGGGAAAGTGAAAGTAGCTGAGGCAAGGCACGAGACAAAGCTTACCCTGGAGAGAGAGAGAGAGAGTAAAACTGGTTAATAGAACAGAAGCGTGATATGTAAACAGATGCTGCTCAAGCTTAACAGGGTACTATGGGATACTGAAGGATAATGAGAATACGATGATATAAGTCCTCTACCAATGCTATTTGAATTGTTAAGAGATCGCAAGGACTACAAAGTCCTAAAACGAGGTAGGCTACCATTGATACAATGGCAAGTTAATGGGCTCTAGAGATGAGCTAATGCCTAGGGATTCGAAAGGCACAAGGAAAGGAAAGTGGCCTATAGAAAGTAAAACTAAGGGCTAAAGAAATATGGAAAGGCTAAGAATTCCAGGAGTTGATGAAAAGGATTGAGTAAGGCCTAAGAAGATAATACTGATATCTGTGATTAGTCTTGGGGAATAATTAGACAAGTTACCAGCTAAGTAGAGGTGACTTACTTTATTACTTTGTCCTGTGATCTAAAGTCTCCCAAGAATGGGAAAATGGCTCAAGTCGAGGGAGATTTCAAGGTCATAGTGGATCCTAAAGAGGCTTATAGTAGAGCACAGTAGCTCCCGAGGTCATGGTAAACTGAGCCTAAAAGAAAGTGACCGAGTCATAAGAGTAAAAGTATAGTACCTCTTTGGAAAGATAATGACCAGGGATGAGTTTATGATACGAAAATTTCTTTCAGTGGTAGACTAATACAAAGAGAGTACCCTTGACTTTTTCCAGACACCTTTATTGTTAATTAGACTAAGCTTAATTCTGTTCTAGTCAATGAAGGAAAGAAAAGAGATATGCCTTGAAAGTAAAGAGGAATGGTAGGGCATACTAAAAAGAATAGTAAAATACCATGAAGACCGGTATACTGCCATGGTATTATTATAAAAATTAGCCTAAAGTATAGGAAGAAGGTGAGCAGTGGTGCAAAATGCTTAAAAGTCAAGGCCATACCCATGTAAATGACACAAAAAGTATAGAACAACAAGTTATGTAAGTATGAATTCCAAGGTTAAAACCTGGCTCTGATACCAAAAATGTCACACTTTATATAGAGCTATTCCGATCTCCTAGTGCATTGATATATTTGTCACATCAGTTTTGTCTCATTCCACTACCCCTTCTCTCCAATTTAATGCCTTCACATGTGTCATGATTGCCTTATATGATGCATTAATGAGCCATCATGACTTTTGTCCTATCCTTAGATATTTTCCTTAATTTACTTGGCTCTCATTTTTTGGGGTTTCTTTTTGGGTTTCTTGAGCTCTGAAAATTATTTTGTCTACCCCAAGAATTCCTTCCATCCTTAGAGAAAATCTATGAATTTCTCAGGCCATAACACTTCCGTTAAGCCTTGCATAAAAATTATTGACTAAAATATCTTTTTATCGACATAATCAGCTTTTTAATTTATTAAAGCCATTCCACTAGCCTTTTGGTTTCAGGACTAATTTTATAAATTAGTATAACCTTTCAACTATTTAACTTTATTTTTACGTACTTTTTTGAGGTCTCTTGCTATTTTAAATAATTACCTCAAACGGTATACTTTTTACTAGCCATAACCACATAAATTTTATTTAAGTAGCCTCAGGGGTATTTTTATCATTTCTCTTCACCAAAGAATATTAGAATATTATTTCCCATTTTTTGGGATTTTTTCAGAATTTCCTGTATACTTTCCATTTTTATGCCTGTTGACCGTAACTTTCTGAATTTATAGTTTAGCCCCTGCTTGGACTTAACTTCATACAACCATCGCTTTGAGGATTCTAACCTATCCCTTGTCCTGTTTTTAATTTTTTCCTGGGGCCTTGAGACTTTATTGAAGCCTTTAACTTTGATTATACCTCAGCCCCTGAAAACTTTCACTTTAAACTGCTTTAACTTCCTTTCTTATATTTGGGACTTCTGCTTAAAAGGGGCTTAGTAACCTATCTTCTTTAGGCTACTTCTAGGACTCTTCGGTCTAAAAATTGAGATGTGATAGTTAGTAGATGGCTCAGACCTAGCGTCATAATCCATAGGGTTTTTCCTGCAAAATCCTATTAATATGTTAATTTCTCCTCAATTGACACATTATCTAACAAGCTAAACTAAGCAGAGTATTCTATCCTATGCCAAAACCTGGCTCTATCACATCCAAAAATTTCATAAATAAGAGTAGGGAAATCCCTAGACATATAAGGACTAGAATAGTGAAAGGAATATGGAAATTTGGGAAAAATATGTTAGAAATTCCTAAAATTTATGGAATAATTATGTAAGATAGAAAAAGAGTCCCTGGATAGTATTCTAGGCTCACAAGTTGAAATTATGATAGAAAACAATAATTATTGAATTTTCAGTAATTATTTATTATATTAACTATTAGAAAAATTGGTAAAAAATAATTATGAAAAAAAATATTTTCATGTTGTAGAAAATTAAGAAAAAATAAGGATAATGTACCTTAAGAATTATATGATAAGGTAGAAGTGGTTTTATGCCCAAATTACCCCTAGAAAAATTACAAAGTAATTCAAAGGTGAATTAGGCCAATATTGCATTTTATTTGGGAAATTTTTAAATCAATCGTTTTAAGGCAAAGAAAATTCCAAGAAAATTCATATGATATATGAAGGAATTATAAGAGATTATGGAATTAAAAAGAGCCCTATAAATATTCAAAATATTCTTTAATTCTCATGACAAGTAGTGAAATCCCTATAAAAAGGAAAATAGTTTTCTTTTTATATAATTAGTGGGAAATTGAGTTGGCAACAAAAGAGGGCACTTTGGGAAGAGAAAAATAAGAGGAATAAATTATGGATTTGACAAAAAATAATTACAAAAGACAAAGTACTATAATTATAGAAAAGAAATTAAACCCCAAGGAAAAGTGCACCGATAAAGTGAAGACTAGAGTCTTGCACTTTACTTAGCCCACAATTTGCCACTTGTCAAGCCCCTAATGGAGACTATTTAAAGTTTCCAAGTGTCAAGCCTTAAATGGAGAGGATCTTGACTTTTGAAATTAATTTTATTTGGCATTAAGTTAATTAAGAGAGAAGTTACTAGAAGAAATAGGCAAGTGACACCTAGCATATCATTAAGTGTGGTGGTTGAGATATTTTTGGCATTAAAGAGAGCTATTCCTCCCCCTTTTTCAAGACTCCATTTTGGCCAAGAAGAAGAGAACTCTTGCCATCCATTTTTTTGAAGATTAAGCAAGAAGAAAGACACTACCTTTGGTCAAGTAAGCTTGGAGTTGAGGTTAGTGGATAGTTCTATGTTGTTTCTTGCTTGTTTCCCTTGAGTTTGATGGTTGAAAAATCTATTCTTGCCCCTTGAAGTATGCTGGCCAAAATGCTTGAAGTTAAGAGAGGGAAGTTTTGATGTTACGCCTAGCTAAAACACTTTGATTCAAGGTTGTTTCAAGTGGTTTTGAGTTGTTGTTTGAAAGTTTTCATGGTTGGTTCACCAGGGTTACTATTGTTTGGCCAACTATAGTTCTTAAGGAATGAAATTTCTTTTCATAAATCTAAGTCCATATTTGGACTCTACATGAAAAATCATGTAGGATTAACCCAAGAAAGAATTTTTAGGGTTTAAGGAAACAAAGCTTCAAAATTCAAAAATTAAGGGGTTAAGGGTTACTTGATTATTGCCTTTGTTTTTGTGTGGTTTGGTTTGTAATGTGGCTGCCCCTTTTATGGATTAGGATGTTAGGGTTTTATATTTGTAGAGGAGAGGAAGAAGATCAAAGAACCAAAAAAGCTTTTGGAGCAAGGTAGTAAGACTTAATTAACTATTAATTTTGACCTTGCATTATTTATTATGGCATGAATCCTTGCTATCATATGGTTGAACTATGATGATTGTGATGTGGTTGCTTCTTGCATTTGTTGCCATGGCTATTACATGTTGAGGTTGCCTATTTATAAGAAGATTAGTTCTCCTATGGTAGCTAATGTTGAAATGCTTTAATGATGATGCATGTTGATGTTATGGTTGATTATTCTTACTACTGGGATTTCATTGAAATCTCATCCCTCCCAAATCTAATCTAATATTCTAGTGGATGAATCATCCAAAGGGAAGCTACATATTCAAGGGTGAATATGGTGTTAAACCATAAAAATCATTTGACTTTTGGTTATGTATAATAATGTTACATGGATACTGTAACCCTAGGTAGACTGTCAACTTGGAGCTGCGTTTTGGTTAAGTTATCGAATGTATTTAACCATGAAATTTGGTATGCTCATAGATCACATCCTGAACTTTAATTTGATAGGTATCACATTAAAATTAGACAACTGCGTGATTTATGATGAGTTTTCAAAGTTAAGGTTTGAAATCTAGAAAAGGGTTTTTACCAAAGTAACAATGGTAAATTTCCAAAAAATTCTGGCACTAACTCACAAGGAATTGGTCCACAAGATTATTTTTTCCTAAAAAAGCATTCAAAGAGCTTTCCATGGAATTTTGAACCACTCAATTTTTTTTTTCTAGAATTAGTTAAAAATTTTTAAAATTTTAACAGAAAAACTGGATTTTCACCAAGTGAACAGTGATTTTATGAAAATTAGCATCCAAATTGAAAAATATTGGGGTTAAGGCCATCCAAATTACTCAAAAGCGATTCTAATTGGACTGTAAGGTATCCTAGAAGTAAGGTGTAATAGGCTCTGATACCAAAAATGTTACATCTTACTTTACTACTATCTTAGAATTCATTTAATGTCATTTCAGACCACTTTTGATGGCCTTAAGCTATAAAAAATAAAAAATTAGGACGCTGATTACAGATTTACTGTTCATTTGGTAATTTCAGATTTTCTATCCAACTTTTAAAAATTCATAACTAATTTTTTAAAAATTTAAATGGAGTAGTTCTAAGTCCTACTGAGAGCTCTTTAAATGCTCTTTAAGGGAAAAATAATCTTAAAAACCAATTCAGTGTGAAACAGTGCCAGATTTGTATAGAAGTTACTACTATTCCACTAGTTAAAACTATTTTCCAGATTTCAAACCTTAAGTTTTAAAAATCACCATAAATCATACAGATGGCTAATTTGAACATTCTGCCTATCGATTTGGAGCTCAAGACGTCAACTATAAGCATACCACATTTTCTATCATAGTCAAAACACAACTTCAAGTTAAAAGCTTAATAGGGTTACAACATCTATGCATACTTTGTTAGATATTGTCGAAAGCCAAGTGGTTTCACGGTTTATACACCATTCATTCTTGAATTTTCTTATTCTTCTTGGATGGTTCAACTCCTAGAATATTGAATCACATTTGGAAGGAATGAGATTTCATTAAAATCCTAATAGCAAGATAAATTAACCATAACATCAAACATGAATTATCATCAAGCATTTCAACATTAGCCATCATTGGAGAACTAATTTTCTCATAATTAGGCAATCTCTAACATGCAATAACTAAGACAATATAATACAAGAAGCAGCCACATCACAATCATCATAGTTCAACCATATAATAGCAATCAACCATGCATGCATTAATAATCAATGCAATGTTAATATTAAAAGTTAATTAAATCTTGCTACCTTGATCCAATTACTTCTTTGATCTTTGTTCTTGCTCCTTCCCTCCACAAATATCAAAGCCTAAATATGACATTGCAAAAAGGACAACCGCATTACAACTCTAAACCACACAAGACTCAAAGATAAAGCTTAAGTAACCCCTTAACCCTTAATTCTTTTGAAATTTGGAGCTTTGATTTTTTTTTTTAACCTAAAATTTTTCCTCTCAGGTCAATCTTACATAATTTTTCATGTAGAATCCAAAGATGGACCTAGATTCATGAAAAGAAAACTCCTTCCCTAAGAAACAGTGTTAGTCAAATAGGGTTCCTGAAATCCAAAAATTCCAATGCTTCCAATGTTTGTTCTTTAGGTTTACCCTAGACCATTTTCCATTTTAAACACAATGGAAGCATCAAAAGTATGAAAATCACATCTTAGGGTACTGATTTTAGGTTGGCTGAATAGCACTATCAATAACCAAAACATGAAATCTTTTACTAATCAACACAAAACCACTTGAAACAACCTCTAATCAATCTGTTTTAACTAGGTATAGCATTAAAATCTCCTTCCCCTAACCCTATAACATTTCGGCCAGCACCTCTCACTTAGGGAAATAACATTTTCCAACCATCTGAAGCAAGGAATCAAAGCAAGAAATGCAATGGAGCAGCCTACTAACCTTTAATCCAAGCTTAGTTGACTGAAGATAGTAGCTTTCCTCTTGATTACACTTCAAGAATTAAATTTTCAAGAGGTTCCCCTAAGGTGGCTGAAACTTAGGTCTTACAAGAGGACGAAGTGTCTATTTATAAGCCAAGTCCTTTGGATTAACCCTTCAAGATCACTCTAATTACCATAGTGAGGTGTTACTTCCTTAGCTTTTCTTGCAACCTTTTCCACTATTAAATTAATTCTAAATGCAAATCAATTTCCAAGGTCAAAATCCTCTCCACCCTTGGCTTGACACTTGGCACTCAAATCCTCCTATTGGTGGCTTGACAAGTGGCAACTTGTGGGCGAAGTAAAAGACAAGAGGGAACTTTTTACTTTATCAGTGTACTTTACTCTGAGATTAATTCCTATTCTATAGTTACAGTATCCTGGCCACTATAATTATATTCTGTCAGATCCATAATTTATTCCTTTTCCTCTTCTCAAAATGCCCTCCGTTGTTACCATCTCAATTTTCTACTAATTATCAAGAAGAAAACTATTTTTCTTTCTATAGTGCTTTTTTTATTCGGCAAAGCCATTAAGAAATTTCTAGGAATTTAAGGGTCTCTCTTATGCTTCATAATCTCTTATAATTTCACAGAATACCTTATAAATTTACTTGAAATTTTATTTTCTTAAAAGTATTTATTTGGAATTTTCCAAATAAAAGACCTCAATTTGGCCTAATTCACCTTTAAATTCCTTTATAATTTTTCTAGGGGTAATTTGAGTATAAAACCACTTATACACGATCACATAATTCCCAAGGTACATTATCCTTATTTTTTCTCAATTTTCTAAGCCTCAAAAATATTTTTTCATATTTACTTTTTTTTACCAATTTTCTTTAATTAGTCAAGCTTTCAAAACTAACTGGAAAATCATAATAAATACTTCCCATCAAAATTTTTTCTTTTAAAATTTAATATAGTATGCAAGGAGTTTCCTATAATTTCTATGATTATTTCATAATTTTTGAAAATTTCTAACATATTTTCAAAATTACATAATCCTACTCGTAACTTTTGTAGAATTGTTCTTTTGCCTCGACACTAACATAAATTTTAGGAATTGTGTCCTTATATTTCTTTCTATTATTTTGGACTTTAAATTCTTAGGAATGTCCTTACTCCTATTTACCAGGTTACTAGATGTGGCACTAAGGATCCATTAAGGTATGTTCAAGCTTTATTTTGGTTAGGTTTAAGGGTTGTTCATGACAAAACCTAAGCCTCTATGTTGCTAAAGTTTTGATCAAAATAAGAAAGCATTAGGGAAGGATAACAACTATGAATATGAGCTTGGAATAGTGTGTTTGATTGATGTTTGGATTGAATTTTGAAAGAAATCCTAAATTATGCTATTTAGGGAACCATTCGACTACCTTAATTCTTGGGAATAGAAATTGTTTCAATATGATTTGATGATTCCAATGAGTTTAAAAGGTGATTTTGTGTAGGGAAACACTAAGAAAAATTGTTTAAAATCATTAGAATCAAAAAAATAGAAGCCAAGGACCCTTAATATACCCTATTCAGCTAAATAGAGTTAAGGGGGAAGGAGTATGATTTCGTTAAATATGATTTGATATTTAGACTTTACATGAAAAATTATATAGGAATGTCCAAGAGATTGATTGAGACAAAGAGGAAACAATTATGTCAAAAATCAAGAAAAAAGGGGTTGTGTGAGTATGTTATTTAGTAATAGTGTTTATGCCTTGAATTATTGGTAATATAGGATGTGTTTAAGCTTGGATTGATAGGCATTGTGCAAGCAAACAAGGAAAAGCACCATATAATTAAAGAGGCCAAATACATACCTAAGCAAGAGGTAGCATTGAACTCATAATTTGATTGCTTTCTTCCTTGTTTAAATGTGTATGTGTTACTTGCTCTATGTTGCCATGATGTGATGGAGCAAAGCTATATGATTATGTGTGAATTTCTATGTATGGTATGCCTTGGCAATATGCAATGTGGAATGGCTTAATGTTATGATAATAGCTCTCTTTCTATGGCAATTGAAAAGCATGTGAAATGTTGCATGATAACTTTAGTTGCAATGTAACATGTCACATTTTTGCATAGCATGAATAGCATGATAATTGTGATTCATTACTACTGAGATTTTCTATGAAATCTCATTCCTTTATGTCTAAATATTCACCAAATAGGGGTTGGACCAAGCAAGGAGAAAGTCAAGGAGATTACCTTGGGAGAAAATTGACTTTGTTGCCTCTTGAAAAATATTTTAAAGTTTTATGTGAATTATTTTGGATTAATATAATGGTGACTTGGGATATTATGTATGTGGATATTTAATGAAGAAATTATATTGAGGCATGTGATATGTGAATGGAATAGTCCTATGAGGTTAAAAGAGGATAAAAGTCAAGAAAAATGCATGAAGGGGATAAAATAACCCTAATAATGCCTCATTTTCCCACCAATGAAATTCTAGTAAAATGAATGAGATTCTATTTGAAACTTGGTAGCCTTGTAGATCATATTTTTAGCTTTAAAACAAGTGGCATTTCATCAAATTTGGAGTTTTGTATAAAAAGTTATGCCTATCCAAAATTAAACACAAATTCTGAAAAATTAAAAAATAACCATATAAACAGTACCATTTTACATTAATTGTGGGATTGACTGACAAGGGTTGGATACCAGTGAATATTTTTTCTCTAAAGACCATATTAAGAGCTTTAAATAGAACTTAGAACCACCTCATTGTGATTTTTTAACAATTAGTTATGATTTTTCAAAATTTGACCTTGATTAAGGTTACATGAATAGTAACCCGAATTTAATGAATTTTAAATTTCAAAATTTTCTAATCTAAGGCCGTAGGAAATGGCTCCAAATGATTTTAATTGGGATATGATGTGGTCTAAAACTAAGGTGTCACAAGAAGGATGTATGAAATGGAGGCACAGAAAAGAGGAAAGAATTGAGAAAATGTATTTTTATTACATTGTGTAAATTGTATGCGAATATATGTTATGAGTATGCTACTAATGTTATGTGATATTAAATAATAATGATGGGATGTATAATTAGCTATGAGAATGTATGGGAATAGTTGGTGCATTGATAGAGTGAAATCATGGATGAAAAGAATTAATTATGAATTATTAATGCAAGTTAGGAGGATAAATTATTCCCAAATAAGCCATAAAATGGTGGTAAAGTGAAAGGACAGCAAATGATTGAATCTGTCATGAACTTTTGTATGCTTAAAGTACACATCCTAAGTTTTAAAATAAGTGGTAGATCACTTAAATTGGATGTGTGTGCTAAACATTATGGATGCTCAAAATTAGGACAAAGAAACTAGAAAGTACAATTTTTACTAAATAAACAATACATTTTACATAAGAAACTTTATGAATTGGCAATGGTTAAGCCAAGTTTTATATTTTTCTCCTATAGAGAATTGAAAGAGCTTCAAATAGAATTTTAAACCACATCAATATGATTTTTCTATAATTAAGTTATGATTTTCAAATTTAGACCACAAATCTGAAATTAACTAGTGAATAGTAACCTGAGAAATCTAGTGTAAGTTAAAATCTGCGGGCTTGAACTGTAATACTTCCAAATGCATACTCTAAGGGGTTAAAGGATGGACGTTATAGATAGCATTTCAATGGACCTTATTATGGGGTTACCACCAACCTCAGTAAGACATAATGCAATATGGATCATAATATATCATTGGACAAAGTTGGCCTAATTCATTCTAATGAAGGCTAAGCACCCTTCAAAGAAATTGGCAAAGATGTACATTAAAGAGTAGTGAGGCTGCATATCACATCCCGCCAAATTTGATCATGAATATGAATAATAAATTAGATAGAGGGTCAAATAGTAAGGTATACTTAGAGGTGGAGCATCTTTTGAGTTAAGCTCTGACCATTGTCTGAGCTGATATCTTTGAAATTATCAATCCAAGAAGGGCAAAATGGAAAAATTGAAGAAAAATTTCAAAAAATGAAAAAAATGATAAATTAGAGGTTTTGTAATCTTATTTAAGGCCATAGAGGTAGAAATTGTATAAAAATAAATTATTACAGGATTTTCTGTAAATAGAGGTTTTTGAAAAAATAAAAAAATTAGCCCGAAACAATTATTTTAAATATATAGAGGCCTCAATAATTTTGAAAAAAATTATTTAAGGTTTATTGAAATTTATAAAATTATTTTTAGGCCCTAGATGTGAAAGGATTAATTTTAGAATATTTAATTACCAAAATCTTATCAGTAAAGCCTGATTTTGGAGAAAATTCAAATAAAAATAGTTAGAGGTTGAGATAAATTCTCAAATTTTTCAGAATGTTCTCCTATACTAGAAAGGAGCTTTTGATGAAGAGGAAGATGCTCAGAACTATTTTTGAAAATAGTAAATGATATAGTAAGTTTTGGCCAAAAATTGATATTTATAAGTGGGCTCCACTTTTTCTTCCTTTTTAAATCAGATTTGAGCTTCATATTGGGCTAAGAGGGCCTAGAAATTTCGTGTAAATGGTGGCCTAGCAATTAAGGAGTCTTAAACCCAAATTAAGTCAAAATATCAATAGGAAAAAATCAAGTAAAGGGACACTTAGACAAATTAGAAAAATTAGAGCATTTGATGGCATCCATATGGCAATTTTTACTGGCCAATTTTTTCCTACAAGTGAGGAGAGGGAGGCTAGATTTTTGGTCTATAAATACCCCCTCAGATCAAGCATAATTCGGTCAAAATTGAGAAGCTTAGGGGAGGTGCTGCTTGTCACATCCAGTAATAAGGTAATTAGGGATAAGGAATATCCCTAAACAGTTAAGGACCAAAAAGAATAAGAAGAAATAGAAGAATTTTTAATGAAAAATAAGTATTATGATTTTTCAAGTTAATGTGAAAGTTTGACTAATTAAGGAAATTGGTAAAAGATAATTGTGAAAAAATATTTTCAAGCTTTAGAAAATTAAGAAAAATTAAGGACAATATTCCTTGATAAGTATATTAGGTTATATAATTGATTTTATGACCAAATTACTCTTGAAAAAATTACAAAGGAATTTAAGGGTAATTTAGGCTAATTTAAGGGCTTTTATTTGGAAAATTCCAAATAAATGTATTTAAGGCAAGAAAAATTCCAAGAAAATTCCTATGATGCCCCAACAAATTATAAGAGATATTGGGATTAAAAAGAGTCCCTCAAATATCCAAGATCTTTTCTAATTCCTTGGAAAAGTGGAAAAATCACTAAAGACATGGAAATTAGTTTCCTTTTTATTTAATTATTGGAAAATTGATTTTAGGACAAAGAGGGCAATTTGGGAAGATAAAAATGAGAAGAATAAATTATGGATCTGATAGAAAATAATTACAGAGGCCAGAGTATTGTAATTATAGAAAAGAGATCAAGCCCAGAGTAAAAGTGTACTGATAAAGTGAAGACTAGAGCCTTGCACTTTAAATGGCTCACAGTTTGCCATGTGCCAAGCTCCAAATGGAGAGGATTTGAAATTGCCAAGTGTCATAACTCAAGTGGAGAGGATTTTAACTTTTGGTAATTAATTTATTTTGGAATTAGTTAATTAAGAAAGAGAAAGCAAGAGGAAGGGGAATTGATACTTGTAACTTCCATTAATGTGGTAGTTAGGATATTTTGCTCATTAGAGAGCTCTTCCTCCCTCTTATTGCAAATCATGTTTTGGCCAAGAGAGTGAAAGTGAGAGCAAGAGAGAATTGAGGAAGAACCAAGAGGAAAATGCACCAACTTTGAGTATCCAACCAAGATTCAAGGCGAGTTTTTGGTTCTAAGTTGTTCTTTGCCTTACTTGCTTGTGTTGTATGGTTGAAAATGATGGTTTTCCTTCTTTGTTAGATCTGGCCAAACTATTTAAGGAGCGGGGGAGGTGGTTTGTTGTTCAAACTTGCTAAGAACACTTAAAAGCATGGTTATTCTAGGTGGATCCAAGTGATTATGGATTGTTTTAAAGAGATTTCCTTGTTATGTTTCTTGAGGGCCATTTCGGCCAAGGCAAGAACCAGACCCTAGGGTGTGTTTTTTTTTTTTATGCTTTCATTGTGCTCAAAATGAAAAATGGTGTAGGATAAACCTAAAGAACAAGGGTTGGAAGCATTAAAGCCAAAGTTGAAATTTTAGGAAATGAACCCAAATGGTTCGGTCATACCAAAACTGGAAGAAAGAGTTTTTTTTCCTTCAATAATCCTAGGTGCATATTTGAAATCTACATGAAAAACCATGTAGGAGTAAGTCAAGAGGGAATTTTTAGGGTTTATGAAAACAAACTCTAAAATTCAAAGAACAAAGGTGGAAGCTTTAAGAGACAAAGGTTGTCCTTGAGTTGTTTTTGTTCTTGTTTAGTTTGGTTGATGATTGTTGCTGCTCTTTTGTGGATTGCCGTGTTAGGGTTGGGTTTATGGAAGCAAGGAAGAAGAATAAGAAAATCAAGAGATTTGGAGAAAGGTAGCAAAGTTGAACCTAACTACCAACATTAACTTTGCATTGTTGATTATTGCATGATTAATTGCTATTACGTGGATGAACTTTCTTGATTGTTATGTGGTTGCTCCTTGCATTTTATTGCCTTGGTTTTTTCATGTTTGAGATTGCCAAATTATAAGAATGTTAGTTCGCTAATGGTAGCTAATGTGGTTATGCATAATAATGATGCTTGTTGATTATATAGTTGGTTAATTTTGCTATTGAGATTTCTTAAAATCTCATCCCCCAAATACAATCTAACATTTTTAGGGCTTGAAACTTCCAAAGGCAAGCTGTAGATTGAAGGATAATTATGGTGCCAAACCATAAAAATTCATGGACTTTTGTTATGTAATTATTCAGCTGGGCAATGCTGTACATCACCAACTTTAAGCAATGTTTTGATTAAGTTCTTGAATGCTTTTGATCACAAAATTTAGCTTTATTGTAGATCACATCCTGAGCTTCATTTTAATAGCTAATATGTTAAAAATGGCTAACTACATGATTTTTAATGATTTTTCAAAATTAAGGACTAGATCTGGAAAAGGAGTTTTACCAAAAGG
>NW_021635410.1:0-72007 GCF_004799145.2 Neltuma alba
TCACAACCCAAATGTAATGTTAGGATTATAGTTTTGATGATAACAAAGTCAGAATTTCAGGGTTAAGTATTTTGATCGATAACGTGATCGAGCAATAGTTATCGCTAAGGTTTCAGATAAATGATCAAGTATAAATCGGGTCTATGGTAGTCTTTTTGATCGAAGAACTATTCGATGAATATTTATCGATTAAGTGATCGATAATCGCTAGTATAAATATCACATAAGGTATGGGAAATTATCGATAAGCTGATCGATAATATCAGGTAAACAATCGAGTTACTGATACAAATCTGAAGTGTATTTATCGATCAAGTTATCGATAAATCAGTCATCAATAACGACTTCGATAAAAGGTAACACTCTGCACATTAGTTCTGTTACAAGTTTATCGATCATGTTTTCGATCATTTGTTTATCGATTACGTGTTCGAACTTTATGCTCTAACTCGTTAAATGCAGGAGATCAAATTCACTGATAGATCGATAATTTTATTGATCACAAAATTATCGATCACATGATCGATAATCAATGTCCTTTTTACTCCTACTCAGTTTGCTACAGCTAAATTATCGATAACATTATCGATAATTTTGACTTGTTTGCTTAAATAAGTTTTCACATAACGTGATCGATAAAGAGTCTGAAAATTGACATATTTGCATTAAGTTATGGTGAACTATTTTTCGATCAAGTTATCGATCACTGGTTTTTCGATAAAATGTTCGATCATCATTTAAATCCCGGAATTCATGTTTTCACAAACGTGATCGATAATCATTTCCTTTACCTTACAGGATTAAAATTCTTTCTTCACTATTATCGATCACTTGTTCGAATAGTTAATGATCGATAAGATGTTCGATCATTTCAAATAGCCCGTGTCCTTCTTTGATTATTTACATAACCATGTTTTATCGATAATATTATCTATCATATATTTATCGATAAGATGTTCGATCATTTCAAATAGCATGTGTCTTCCTTTGATTATTTACATAACCATGTTTTATCGATAATATTATCTATCATATATTTATCGATAAGATGTTCGATCATCAATGACTGAAGCTTCATTTTAATAACATCTAAATTATCGATAATCTGTTCGGTCAATTATATGATCGATCACTTGTTCGATCATGCAATGATTTCCTCTTTCTATGAAAATTCTTGGAGCCGATGATCCAACACTTGATCGATAACTTTAGTGATCTATTTCGAAAAGTCTTCATTCCGTTTATCGATAACTTGATCTATCATCAAGTAATCGATCATCTTTTCGATCAAACCAAACCGGAATGACACTCTGTTCTTGTTACTGATAAATGATCTCGTCACAAATCTTGAATGATAAATTAGCCTTCCTTCTGTATTCAAGGTTAAAGCACTCACCACAAAATTCTCACTTGTTCTAAGTTTGAAATATGCAGATTAATGAAAACGAGTGCAACGGCTCTTCAATGGGATTACGTAGACTGCGACCTACAGTGTCAGAAACTCAGACGCATTAATGGCGGAGCTGTTAAAACCAGTGAAACACGCAAACGAAGTCACAACGGCTAGAAGCCCTCCGTCTAACGGCTATTTAACGATATCAACTATAAAAGGCGCGAAGAGGCATTAATGAAGAGAATTGAATACCGGAGCTACCATCTGCTATTATTTAGTTACGCATTCAATACTCTGTTTTTCACTTTACTACTGAGCATCAGTGTTTATCATTGAATTCACTCTGTAAGAGAGCCATTCACTACTTTTATTAAAAACTTGAGAGACACTCAAGAGTGTGGACTCTTGAGAGGGTTGTACCCTTACGGGAGTAAGGGGGAGTGATTGAGCGATTCAATTACTGTACCGAGGCACCAAGAGCCCTGTCGATCTTGGAAGATAGTGAAATACTCAGAGGTGTTCTGGGGACTGGAAGTAGGTCACGTGGATTAGACCGAACCAGTATAAATCTTGTGTCTCCTCTCTGCGGTTAAAATTCTCCTTACTCTCTCCCTGGTTTTATTTAATATTTGCACGCCTTTAGTTTTTAAATTTTTGTAACTCACCCAATTCACCCCCCTCTTGGGTGAGATTGTTTCTAACATTTGGTATCAGAGCAGGTCTCTTCACTAAGGATTTAACAGTCCGAAGAGAGATCAAATGGCAGGATTCGGAGATAGCGTGTTACCGGAAGGATGTTCAACATCTAAACCGCCAGGCTTCAGTGGAGAAAATTATACGTTCTGGAAAATGAGGATGAAAATCTTCATTAAGGCCACAGAGTATGGGTTGTGGGACGTAATAGAACACGGCAACTATGTCCCGATGAACACAATAGACGGCCAGCAAGTACCCAAGAGTTCCACGGAGTTCAACGAGGAAGATAAGAAGTTGGTGACTCTAAATGACAAAGCGATCAACATACTCACGTGTGCGCTTAGTCAGAGGGAATACTTCAGAGTCTCAAGCCTGGAAACCGCGAAGGAAATGTGGGAGGCTCTGGAGATAGCTCATGAAGGAACCACCGGTGTAAAACAGAGTCGAATCAATACTCTCACTACCGAATTCGAGTTATTCAGAATGAAGGAAGGAGAGAGTATCCGAGATATGGAAGTCAGATTCTCACATCTCATAAATCACCTCACTGCACTTGGGAAGAAATATAGTCAAGAAGATCAAGTGAGAAAATTCTGAGCGGTCTCACAAAAGAATGGGAACCGAAAGTAACAGCTATTGAAGAAACCAAAGGAGAATCCATTGGTTCGGTTGCAGCACTATTCGGGAGTCTTGCTGAGTATGAGAGCAAGCAAAAATACAAAAAGGAGATGAACGAGAAAAACCGGAAAGGCATCGCTCTTAAAACTCAAGTGAGCGAGGAAGAAGATGAAGATGATCTTGATGATGATGAAATGGGCCTTATAGTCAAGAGGTTCAAAAAATTCTACAAAAACAGAACCGGAAAGAAGTTTCAGCCGAAACGCAAAATTTCTTCATATCCGAACGAATCAAAGGATCCAATCATTTGCTTCGAATGTAAGAAGCCAGGACATATCAAGGCGGAATGTCCCCAACTCTCCAGAGCAAAGGATAAAGAAAAGAAGAAAGAAAGATTCAGAAAGAAGAAAGCCTTCGTCACATCAATCTGGGGAGACAGCTCCTCCGATGAAGAAGAAGAAAGTGACGATGAAGAGACAGCTAATATCTGTCTAGTGGCCCAAGAAAACGAGGACTCAGAAACAGACGAGGTATGTCTCAAGGCATCCAGAACAAATAAATGGTATATAGACAGCGGATGTTCCAGACACATGACAGGTGACACTGAGAAGTTTACATCACTTAAACCAAAAGATGGAGGAAAAGTAAGCTTCGGAGGAAACCAATCGGGAAAAATTGCTGGAATCGGAGAAATCGGAAGTAGTATAGGCCTGAAGGTCGAGGACGTGTACTACGTGGAAGGTCTGTGTCATAATCTCCTCAGCGTCAGTCAGAGTGCGGACAAAAACAACTGGGTAATCTTTGATTCTGAAGAGTGTTTAATCATAAGCAAAGATGACCTACCCTTGAAGAAAGAAGAATTGAATACGAAGCTGAGAGCTCCGAGGGACGGTAACTGTTATACACTTCAATTTGATTCTAAAAATTCTGAAAACTGTTTTATTAGTAAAAAGGAGGAAAGTTGGATTTGGCACAAACGTCTTGCACATGTCAACATGAATCAACTTTCAAATTAATAAAAAGGGATCTAGTTGTTGGTTTACCAAAAATCCAGTATGAACGCGATGATGTTTGTGATGCTTGTCAAAAAGGTAAACAAACAAAATCTTCATTTAAATCAAAGAAGATAGTTTCAACTGAAAGACCTCTCCAAATGATTCACATGGACTTGGTCGGTCCATCTAGAGTAAAAAGCTTCGGGGGAAATCTTTATACTCTTGTAATAGTTGATGACTATTCAAGGTTTACCTGGACTTTGTTCCTTTCCTCTAAAGATGAAACTTTTAATGCTTTCATTGTTTTTGCCAAAAAGGTCCAAAATGAGAAAGGTGTATCTATTGTGTCTATCAGGTCAGATCACGGAGGAGAATTTGAAAACAACGAATTTGCAGACTATTGTGAGGAACATGGAATTGACCACAACTTTTCTGCACCAAGGACTCCTCAACAAAACGGAGTAGTTGAACGAAAAAATAGAGTACTCACGGAGATGGCTAGAGCAATGCTAAATGAGAAAGGGGTCTCACAAGTATTCTGGGCAGAAGCAATGAGCACAGCTTGCTATATTTCAAATAGAGCCTACATCAGAACATTGCTCGGGAAGACTCCATATGAGTTGTACAAGGGAAGAAAACCCAATCTGTCACACCTAAAGATCTTTGGAAGCAGATGCTATATCCACAACAACAACAAGGAAAACCTGGGTAAATTCGATCCTAAAGCTGACGAGGGTTTGTTTCTTGGCTATTCTAATCGTAGTAAAGCATATAGAATTTTTAATAAACGAACCTTTACAATAGAAGAATCAATTCATGTGGTGTTTGCTGAAACTGAAACAATTTCGAAACCTGTAGATGATGATGCTGAAATCGTTCAAAATTTTCAAAAACTGGATTTGAATAAAAACTGGAACAAATTATCTTCAGAAACCGTTTCAGAAAACAGAGATGTTTTAAACGATCCCTCTTTACAAGAAAATCTAGAGCAGCCAAAGGCATGGAGACACAACCGAGATCATCCTCTGGATCAAGTCATCGGTAAAGTCAATGAAGGGGTCAAAACCCGGAGACAAATTGTCAATGAAGTTCTTTTCTCTGCTTTCATATCTCACATTGAGCCCTCTAATATTGACGAAGCACTATCAGATGAATTCTGGATAGTTGCGATGCAGGAAGAACTTAATCAATTTGAGAGAAATCAAGTTTGGGAATTGGTACCCAGACCAGAAGACCATCCGGTCATTGGCACCAAATGGGTATTCAAAAACAAGCTCGATGAATCAGCTCAGATCGTCAGAAACAAAGCCCGATTAGTAGCAAAAGGCTATAATCAAGAAGAGGGAATCGATTATGAAGAAACGTATGCTCCTGTAGCTAGATTGGAAGCCATACGAGTTCTTTTGGCTTTTGCTTGCATCAAAGATTTCAAACTATTTCAAATGGATGTTAAAAGTGCATTTCTAAACGGTTATATATCTGAAGAGGTGTTTATCGAACAACCTCCCGGTTTTGAAAATCCAAATTTTCCAAATCATGTTTACAAACTTAAAAAGGCTTTGTATGGTTTGAAACAAGCGCCCAGAGCCTGGTATGAACGACTTAGCCACTTTCTTATAGAAAAAGGTTTTGAAAGAGGTAAAGTGGATGCCACACTTTTCATTAAAAGAAATAGAAAAGATCTTTTGATTGTTCAAATATATGTAGATGATATTATTTTCGGTGCTACTAACGAAGATCTCTGTCAAGAATTTGCTAAGCTTATGCAGGGAGAATTCGAGATGTCCATGATGGGAGAATTAAATTTCTTTCTGGGATTACAAATCAAACAAAAGAAGAACGGTATATTTATCTCCCAGACGAAATATGTAAAGGAATTGCTGAAGAAATTCGGAATGGAGAATGCTAAAAGTGTAAAGACTCCAATGAGCTCAACCTGTTCGCTTGATATAGACGAAGACGGGAAAGACATAAATCTAACAAGATATAGAGGGATGATCGGTTCCTTACTATACCTTACTGCAAGTAGACCAGATATTCAGTTCAGTGTTGGAATGTGTGCGAGATATCAGTCAGCTCCAAAGGAGTCGCATGAAGAAGCCGTGAAACGGATACTCAGATATCTTGTAGGAACTCAAAATTTAGGAATCTGGTATCCAAAAGGAGGAACCGAATATTTAATGGGATATTCTGACGCTGATCACGGTGGATATAAAACAGACAGGAAAAGCACCAGTGGACAATGCCAATTCTTCGGAGGATGTCTTGTCTCATGGTCAAGCAAAAAGCAAAACACCGTGGCAATCTCCTCTACTGAATCAGAATATGTAGCCACTGCCTGCTGTTGTGCTCAGATCTTATGGCTAAAACAACAAATACAAGATCTAGGAATCAATATACGTGAGATTCCAATCTTATGTGATAATACGAGCACGATAAGTCTGTCCAAGAATCCAGTTCATCATGCTCGAACCAAACACATTGATGTTCGACATCACTTTATTCGTGATCATGTTCAAAAGAAAGATGTAAAAGTTGAATTCATCCCCACTGAATATCAGATAGCCGACATCTTCACAAAACCACTAGACCAACAGAAGTTCAGCTATTTCAGAGGAGAATTGGGAATGGTAAATCCCAATGAATTGTAAGAAATTTCATACTATCTCTTAAGATTAAATGTTTAAATTTATTGTTTTGATGATAAGATAACTAACTTAAGCATCGGAGTATGTAGAAATTTGTTTTGCAGGAAGCTCTGTTTCGATGAAGAAAAACAGAGGTAAACAGAGTATGAGATTATCGATCAATTGATCGATAATCATGAAGGCAAGTGGGAGATAATTTATCGAACAACTGATCGATAAATTCACTTTGTAAAGAAAGGGAATTGCTCCAACACTACAATTATCGATAACGTGATCGATAAAATAAATATCGATCAGAACATCGATCAAGAGCCTCAAGGTTCCGAGACTCGTCTGTCAAATTTGGTAAGCATTGATCGATAAGCTGACCGATAAGCTTAATTATCGAACAAATATTCGATAAATTACATCAGGTACGCATTTCTTTTTACTTACTTTATCGATAATATGTTCGATAAATGCTTGATCGATAACTTAATCGATAAAACTGATCTTTGTTCAAGTGTCTTCTTCATAATTATCGAACACGTGATCGATCAAGTGTTGATCGATAACTTAATCGATAATTTCAAGAACTATAACGGTACTGTACTGAATTTCATCCGTCAGTTTTCCGAACCCTAGCTCGAACATTTCCCGTCCCCTGTTCTTCGCAACGGTCGAAAATCACTCCTATCTTAAATTCTTCCACCGTTACACCGATCGAATCGTTCTCTACCACTTTCCCAACCTTCACCCACTTCAAACTCACCGTTTAATCTGTCAAAAACTCGCTCAGCACCTCCGAAATGGCTCGGGTGAAGCAACCGAATGTGGAAAAGGGAGAAGCACCGGAGAAACAGCCTCAATCGAGTGACACCACCGCTTCGGGTACTCGAAAGCGATACAGACCGAAGGTGAGAGAGGAATCAACGAAGAAGAGAACTACTCTGAAAATCCGGGAAAGTCGGACCGAAGAACAACCGGCCTCTCTCAGAAAGTCTCCCCGGTCCAAATCAAAGCTACCGATTGTAACTGAGGAATCGGAGACCGAGTCGGATGATGGAGTCTCAGTTCAGAAAGCTGTGGAATCAGCCTTGAATATCTCTGTCCCCAAGCAACCGAGAAAGAAGAAACAGAGGGCAAGTGAAGGAGTCGCTCGGCAAATTCCTTCTGAAGGTATACCCACTGAATTTTCTGAGTTATTATCTGGCAATCTCGATATTGAGGTTAATATAACAAAGTATAAGGCCGATTTTGCCAATAGAAAATTCTGTCCTGTGGTATCTGTTGATTTAGAGGGTCTGAGGAAAAATAAACAGATTGAGCTTGATTTAAGTGACCCACTGCAGCATTATTCAAATTGGTTAATTATTGGTGGTGAATACTGTCCCGAAGTGGTTAAAAGATTCTACTGTAATATGGAATCAGTAGAAAAATATGATGATAAAGACAATCTCATAGAAAATTGTCTGAAAGTTACACTGAGAGGCAGAGCTTTTGAAATAACCAGTGCCAAAATAAATGAGTTGCTAGGAACTCAAGATTTTGTGCGAGGTGGTGACATGAATGAGGTAAAGGCTTACAGAATCTTAATGCAGAACAGTGATTATCCCGGTGAGCTGAATTTCCCACCTAAGCAGATGTGTGACTTCTATAGGATCATCCATTACATCTATTCTAGATGCATGGTAAACAAATCCGGTAGCTTCTCACATCTCACTCAGGATGATTATCTTCTACTAGCCCGGATTATTAGTGGGGAAAAGATTAATATTGGGGATCTTATTTACTCCGAGATGAAGGACTTTGTTCTTAATAAGTCCAGATCAACCCCAATCCCCTATCCTCAGTTGGCCACTTATTTCCTTCAGGCACATAACATTGCTCCATTTGAGCCTGGGGAACTCAAGACCAAGGTTCCTAGTTTTGGCCTCACTCAGCTCCACAAAATGAGGATCTCTGTTCCCTTTACACCATCACAGAAAGTATCTCAGAAGGATAAGGGAAAGCAACCAGTTGCTAGTGCCTCTCGGACCCAGGATGAAGCCGAATCCACTGCTGCTCCATCTCATACCCCTGGTCCATCTTTTATGGAGAGGTCCCTCAGGGAAATGTTTCAGGCTGAGCTTCGTGCATTTGAGACCAGAGTCTACACTACTGCCAGAGACTATGGGGAAGTTTCTGACCGGAAGTTTGATGGCATTTCTAAGATTCTGGATCTTCACCAACAAGCCATGGTGGTTTTGGAAAAAGAAGTCACTGAGAGGTTTAATTCAGTGGACAAGGAACTCCAAGAGCTTAAAGGCTTAGTTACCTCTCTCTGCCAGCACTTCACTCCACCTAGCACAAGCTTCAGCTATGAGGATCTCCTCTTCCATCCTCCCTCTCCACCACACCCTGAGCCTGCACCTCCTTCCTCTCCTTTACCTACTTCTCCTATTTCCACCACTTCTCCTTCTGTTCCATCTACTTCTACTTCTGTCCCTACTACTCTTGCTCTTATCACTGTACCTCACCCTGTTCCCTCCTTTCATTTTCCATCTATTTCTCCACTTCTTCCCCTTCCTCCTCTCCCTATTTCCCTGACCATTCCCTCGGCTCCTACCCCTTCTGATGCTGACAAAAAGGGGGAGAAGAAAACTGATGATACTTCGTAGATTATATGGCTTTATGAGTTGCTTTTTATGGTTTTTTTTGGTTCCATGTCATGACGTTATATTATCTCTTTTGTGATTTTCTTTTGTGTATCTGGATAGTGCTTTTATCGATAATATGTTCTTGATATTTATCTGCCTTTTTATGCTTTTTAAGAATATGAAACTGTTTGATGTTCTCTCTGATAAATGACTCTTAACCTGTGTTTTGTCATCATCAAAAAGGGGGAGAATGTTAGGATTATAGTTTTGATGATAACAAAGTCAGAATTTCAGGGTTAAGTATTTTGATCGATAACGTGATCGAGCAATTAGTTATCGCTAAGGCTTCAGATAAATGATCAAGTATAAATCGGGTCTATGGTAGTCTTTTTGATCGAAGAACTATTCGATGAATATTTTATCGATTAAGTGATCGATAATCGCTAGTATAAATATCACATAAGGGTATGGGAAATTATCGATAAGCTGATCGATAATATCAGGTAAACAATCGAGTTACTGATACAAATCTGAAGTGTATTTATCGATCAAGTTATCGATAAATCAGTCATCAATAACGACTTCGATAAAAGGTAACACTCTGCACATTAGTTCTGTTACAAGTTTATCGATCATGTTTTCGATCATTTGTTTATCGATTACGTGTTCGAACTTTATGCTCTAACTCGTTAAATGCAGGAGATCAAATTCACTGATAGATCGATAATTTTATTGATCACAAAATTATCGATCACATGATCGATAATCAATGTCCTTTTTACTCCTACTCAGTTTTGCTACAGCTAAATTATCGATAACATTATCGATAATTTTGACTTGTTTGCTTAAATAAGTTTTCACATAACGTGATCGATAAAGAGTCTGAAAATTGACATATTTGCATTAAGTTATGGTGAACTATTTTTTCGATCAAGTTATCGATCACTGGTTTTTCGATAAAATGTTCGATCATTTAAATTCCCGGAATTCATGTTTTTCACAAAACGTGATCGATAATCATTTCCTTTACCTTACAGGATTAAAATTCTTTCTTCACTATTATCGATCACTTGTTCGAATAGTTAATGATCGATAAGATGTTCGATCATTTCAAATAGCCCGTGTCCTTCTTTGATTATTTACATAACCATGTTTTATCGATAATATTATCTATCATATATTTATCGATAAGATGTTCGATCATTTCAAATAGCATGTGTCTTCCTTTGATTATTTACATAACCATGTTTTATCGATAATATTATCTATCATATATTTATCGATAAGATGTTCGATCATCAATGACTGAAGCTTCATTTTAATAACATCTAAATTATCGATAATCTGTTCGGTCAATTATATGATCGATCACTTGTTCGATCATGCAATGATTTCCTCTTTCTATGAAAATTCTTGGAGCCGATGATCCAACACTTGATCGATAACTTTAGTGATCTATTTCGAAAAGTCTTCATTCCGTTTATCGATAACTTGATCTATCATCAAGTAATCGATCATCTTTTCGATCAAACCAAACCGGAATGACACTCTGTTCTTGTTACTGATAAATGATCTCGTCACAAATCTTGAATGATAAATTAGCCTTCCTTCTGTATTCAAGGTTAAAGCACTCACCACAAAATTCTCACTTGTTCTAAGTTTGAAATATGCAGATTAATGAAAACGAGTGCAACGGCTCTTCAATGGGATTACGTAGACTGCGACCTACAGTGTCAGAAACTCAGACGCATTAATGGCGGAGCTGTTAAAACCAGTGAAACACGCAAACGAAGTCACAACGGCTAGAAGCCCTCCGTCTAACGGCTATTTAACGATATCAACTATAAAAGGCGCGAAGAGGCATTAATGAAGAGAATTGAATACCGGAGCTACCATCTGCTATTATTTAGTTACGCATTCAATACTCTGTTTTTCACTTTACTACTGAGCATCAGTGTTTATCATTGAATTCACTCTGTAAGAGAGCCATTCACTACTTTTATTAAAAACTTGAGAGACACTCAAGAGTGTGGACTCTTGAGAGGGGTTGTACCCTTACGGGAGTAAGGGGGAGTGATTGAGCGATTCAATTACTGTACCGAGGCACCAAGAGCCCTGTCGATCTTGGAAGATAGTGAAATACTCAGAGGTGTTCTGGGGACTGGAAGTAGGTCACGTGGATTAGACCGAACCAGTATAAATCTTGTGTCTCCTCTCTGCGGTTAAAATTCTCCTTACTCTGACTCCCTGGTTTTATTTAATATTTGCACGCCTTTAGTTTTTAAATTTTTGTAACTCACCCAATTCACCCCCCTCTTGGGTGAGATTGTTTCTAACATGTAAGTGTTTGAATGTAAGTAAACAAGTAAAATTCGATAATTCACAAGTGAAATTAAGCAATTTGCAACAAAAACTTGGCAATTTTCAAATAATATAATGGAATTCACAACCCCAAATACAAGTGTTTAAGTGTAAATGAGCAAGTAAAATTTAAAGATTTACAACAAAAGTTTATGGATTTACTTGTAAGTCTTCAAATTTCACTTGCTCATTTGCACTTAAACACTTGCATTTGGAGTTGTGAATTCCATTATGTTATTTGTAAATTGCCAAATTTTTGTTGTAAATTACTGAATTTCACTTGTAAACTGTCGAATTTCACTTGTTCACTTACACTTGGACACTTGTGTAACATCCTGATTTTTAGGCCTAGAAGTACTAGAAATAGCCTGAATAGGATAGGCTACCAGACCCCTTTTTAGTAGAGGTCCTAAAGATAAGAAAAGAAGTTAAAGCAATTTTCAGGGACTAAACTGCAAAGTGAAAGTTTTAAAGGGTTAAAGTGTAATCAAAGTTAAAGGCTCTAGTAAAGTCTCAATAGCCTAGAAAGAGAAAAGATGCTAGATACAAACCAAAGGTTAAGTTAGAAGCCTCAAAGGGATGGTTTTATGAGGTTGAGCCTAAGCAGGGGTAAAACCGTAAATTCAAAAAGTTATGGCCATTAGAGGTAAAAATAGAAAGTACTTAGAAAATTCTAAGAAAATCCCAGAAAATAGAAAATAATATTTTAAGGCTCTTTCATGAAGAGAGATGATGAAAATACCCCTGAGATAACTTAAAAGAAATTTATAAGTTTATGGCACAGTTTGAGATGTAGAGGTATATTTAATTGTTTAAATCATAAGGAAACCTCAGAAAATTATGACAAAATGGGGATGTATGATCTAAGAGACTATAGAAAATTATAAAATTAGTCTCATCCCCAGAAGACCAGCAAAATGGCTTTAAGAACACTTAAAAGCCAGTTATGTCGAAAAAGGGCATTTTAAAGAATGATTTTTAAGTGGGGCTATAGGTTGAGTTATGGCCTAAGAAAATTGACAAATTTTCTCTAGAATATGAGGAATTTTATGATATTTTTGGATGAATTTTTGGAGCTCTAGATTGAATAAAATGTTTCAGTCAAATATTAAATAATTTTGTCCCCTAAATAGGAGACAAAACCAAAGAAAATATCTAAGGGCCATCATGACGATGCTGAGTCATCAAGCGTAATCATGACACCTACGAGTCATCATGCTGAGTCACCAAACGTAATTATGACACCTACGAGTCATCATGCTGAGTCACCAAGTGTAATCATGACACTTACAAGTCATCATGCTGAGTTAGCAGAAGATATTTATGAACAGCATAAAAATCAGACCGCGGTACGGGAATATTTTAAACAGTCTTTTGTCTACCCGTTATAGTGAAATCTCTACTGCATGACTCAGTAAGGTTAAGTATCCTGTCAGTAGAGCTAATTATTTTCATCTATGCTCCTTTAAAATGGCACCGTATATGTACCTTTTATTGGCCAAAATTTTATGAAGAAGTTGTCCTAGTGGTACATGGTAAGTTAGGACTTGAAAAAATCCATTACAGTGCAAGATTGGCTTGATAAGTGGAGAAATAATTAAGGAAATATTTTTACACGAATTTTCCATTTATTTCCTCCCTATTTTAATGCCAAGTTGATGAATGGGCATGAAAGGAATTCTTCAAGTTGTTAAAAGAATCTAGAACAATCAAGAAGAGTATAGAAGAACCTAGAGGGAACTAGAAATCTCTAGAAGCATCTACAAGCTTCTTGAAGTCATGACTCACCAAGACACTTGTCATCTTCTTAGGCTATGTTGCTTAAGATGTGTACACATGGAAAAGGTGGTTGAATGGAGGGCTAAGATCAAGTCTTATGCAAGAAGGGCATATGTGGAATTATGGAAAATATGAAGCCTATAAATACCCCCCATCCATGGTTCATTTTCGTGCAAGCCCATTTTAAGAGGGGAAACTCTTACAAAATCAAAACTAGAGAGAGAAAGAAGAGAATTCTAGAGAGGGGAAGTGACTTGGAACCAAGGTAAGGCTTCCAAACTTCTCTATGTTGGTTTATGGTAGTTATATGTTGATTTTATGATAGTTTAATGATGTTGGAAAGTCATTTTCCTAAGGGGAAGTGTTGCCCAAATTTTATCAAAATGATAGGGAATAATTTTACAAAGCTAGAACATCAATCTAAAATTAAGAGAAAAGGGTTAGGTTCAAGAAGGTTAGTCTTGAACTTTATTGGTCCTAATGGATTGTATGACCCATGTGATTATGTTTAGGACCTTGGAACATCCAAAAGGATGTTTGATGATATTGACTGAAAGTCCTTGTGGTTGGGAAGTCAAGGGAATCAAAAGAAAAGCAAGAGGAAAGCTTGAGGTGCAAGGTAGTGAACTTACCCTTTATGTGCTTGATGTGGTATGCTCATGTGTTGGTTTGTATTTGTTGTTTGAATGATGTTGTGACATGATGATTGTTGCTGGACATGCTGTTTTTAATATGTTCCCATGGCCATGCATTTTTATACTAAGCATAAAGCATGATGGCATGTCACTAGTTAACTTAAGTTTATGAAAAACTACATACCAAACACTAGCATCTATCTTGTGCATGTATGTGGTAATGTTTGCTACTGAGATTCCTCCAAATCTCACCCCTTCATAACCAACCATTTAGGTCAATCAACGATGGGCAATAATGACATGAGAAGCAAGAAGAAGTAAGCAGAGAATTATTCTTATTAATGGATGAGACTGTTGATGAATGTATAATTCTCCTATTTTGTAAACTATGTTATGGATGCCAATGATGCCATGTATTTAATTATAATATTTATAGCATGAATATAAATGTATGAGAATGAATGGGAAAGTGTAATCCCAAGTTATGTATGTCAAAGAAATAAAAAGAATTAAAGTAAAGAGTAGTTAAGGGGCAAAACGTAGGTCCTAAAGTAGTGAGTTTCTAGCTCTAGTTTGACTTAGTAAATGAATGAGTTTAGCCACAAGATTTGGCATACTTATAGTACACATCCCAAGATTTAAAATGAGAGGTAGATCGCCTCAATTGGACATGTACACAAAGAATACGAATTTCCAAAATTGAGGCACAGAATCTGGAAGTTCCAGATTTTATGAAATGAAAAGTAATATTTATTGATTAAACTGTACAAATTGGGTAATGATAAGTCCAATTGGATATTTTTCTCTTAAAGAGATTTCAAAGAGCTTTCGGTATAATTTTAGAACACCTCAATACGATTTTTATAGAATTAGTTATGATTTTTCAAAGCTGGACCTATAATTTGAAATTTAAACAGTGAATAATAACCTGAGTAATTATGTTGAAATTTTTAATCCACGGGCTTGTGTCATGATCCCCTTGAACCATAACACTTCTAAACGTGTACTCTAAGGGGCTAAAGAAGAATGGCAGGACGTTTCAACTTGCGTCTGTTTTGTTATATATATTTTTATTTGTATCACATGATTAAATGGTTTGCTTGGCTTGGTGGTTACATAACTTTTGGTGAGCCAAGGGGCCATGGGTTCAAACCTTCCCTTGGCTACCTTGTTTTTTTAAAAAAAAAATCTTCTAGTCACCGGAGCTACAATAGCAGCCATCGGAGCCCCAACCTCTGGCGATGGTCACTTGAGTCCTGGTGGCCGAAACTTTGGCTGTCATATTTCAATTTTTAGGCCTAGTAGCCCTAGAAGTAGCCTAAAGAAAGTAGGTTAGTAAGCCCCTTTTGAGCAAAAATCCCGAAGATGAGAAAGTAAGTTAAAGTAGTTTTAAAAACTAAACTGCAAAGTAAAAGTTTTCAGCGGCTGAAGTATAAATCAAGGATAAAGGCTCTAGTGAAGTCTCAAAGGCCCAGAAAGAGAAAAGAGGCTAGATACAGGCTAAGGGATAAGTTAGAAGACTCAAAGAGATGGTTTTATGAAGTTGAGCCCAAGTAGGGGTAAAACCGTAAATTCAAAAAAGTTACGGTCATTATGGGTAAAATTAGAAAGTTTATGAAAAATTCTAAGAAAGTTATAAAAAATGGGAAATAACATTCTAAGGCTATTTTGGGAAGAGAAATGACAAAAATACCCCTGAGGCAGCTTAAATGGAATTTATGAGGTTATGGCTAGTAAAAAGTACACCATTTGAGGTAATTATTTAAAATAACAAGAGACCTCAAAAATGTATGTAAAAATGAGATTAAACGTTTGAAAGTTTTTATTAATTTATAAAATTAGTCCTGTAATAAAAAGACTAGTGGAATAGCTTTAATAAATTAAAAAGCTGATTATGCTAACAAAAGGGTATTTTTAGTAAATAATTCTTCTGCAAGGCTTAAAAGAAGCGTTATGGCCTGAGAAATTTTATAGATACTTTCTAGAGTAAAAGAGAATTTATGGAAGCAAGAATTTTTTGAGCTCTAAAAGGCTGTCATGAAAGCCGGAGATATGCGAGCCAAGTAAATTAGGAGGAAATTTAAGACTAAATTTTGATCTAACGGTTAGGATTTAATCTCCCTTCTCTTCCACCAAATTGGTGACACCTAACACCTTCTAGAAGAATGATGTAAGGATGATGCAAGAAGGTGATGCAATGATGATGTAAAAGTTCACTTAAACTTCCAAATTTGACCTTACTCTTTCTATTAGCTATCAAGGACATTTTGGTCTATTCAAGCCAAAGTTTTGGCTATAAATAGACACACCTTCCCTCTTCATTTCAACCAACATGAATTTAAGAGGGGAAATTCTTGTAAAATGTTTTATTGAAGATCAATCAAGAGGAAACCATCTATCTAAACTTGGATCTAAGGTTAGTAAGTTGATCTATGTTGTTTATTGCTTAGTTTTCTTAGCTTGGATGGATGGAAAATGTTGTTTCCCTTAGGGTTTGGTTTTGGCCAAAATGTATAAGGTTAGAGGGTGGAAGTTTTGATGTTATATCTAGTTAAAAACCCATTGATTTAAGGTTGTTTCAAGTAGTCTTGAGTTGTTGTTTAAATGATTTCATGATTGTTTAAGGAAGGGTATTGTTTGACCAATATGAGATCTGTACCCTAAAATGAAATTTTCATAGTTTTGATACTTCCGTTGTGTTTAAAATGAAAAATGGTATAGGGTAAATCTAAAGAACAAGCATTGGAAGCATTAGAATTAAAGTTGGAATTTTTGGAGTTATGAACCCCTTATTCGGCCAAACTGATTTTTGGGAAAAGAGTTGGATTTTCATGAATCCAAGCTCATATTTGGATTCTTTAGGTAAAATTGTATAAGATTGACCTAAGAGAACAATTTTTACAAAGCTAAAACATTAATCTAAAAATTAAGAGAAAATGATTAAGTTCAAGAAAGTTAGTCTTGAATTTTATGTAATCTCTTGGTCCGAATAGATTGTGTGATCAATATGGTTATGTTTAGGACCTTGGAACATCCAAGAGGATGTTTGGTGATGTTGTCTGAATGCCCACATGGTTGGAAAGTCGAGGGAATTAAAGGAAAAGCAAGGGGAAAGCTTGAGGTGCAAGGTAGTGAATTTACCCCTTTATGTGCTTGATGTGGTATGCCTATGTGTTGGTTTGTATTTGTTGATGTTTGAATGATGTTGTGACATGATGATTGTTGTTGAAAATGCTGTTTTTAATATGTTTTCATGGCCATGTATTTTTATACTAATCATAAAGCATGATGGCATGTCACTAGCACTACTAGAAAAAGACTTTTAACGTTGCAAAATAACGGCGGTTAAGCAGAAAAACGACGTGAAAAAAAAGGCGATGGCATTTTTGTAAATAAGTTGAATGTGTTGTTAAGAAAACCGCTATGGAAAGTGCTTTCATTAATCCTATAGCTCTCGCGTCGGGTCATTCTTTCTCGGTTCTTCAGTAGTTCGCCGTGGTCCCCTTCTGTCCCACCACCAAAAAATTGCCATTACCGGCCATTCCCCCCACTACCCCACCGTTTAAACTCCTCTATTGACCTTGTGGTGCCTTGCCGCCTTCCGTCGCCGTTCAAACGCCCCTCATTTCGCATCATTCTTTCTCGATTCTTCAGTAGTGCGTCGTGGTCCCCCTCTGTCCCACCATATTAAATGTTGAGACAAACACAATTAGAACTTATAATATAAATTACATCCCTTCTCAAATTTAAAGCTTATAAATAAAATAAGATATAGTCTAAATATTTAAATATAAAATTTTAATTTGCTTTATCTTTCAAATTTATAAATTTTTTTAAAACTCGCCATATACTGTATGTAGATAAGGTGGTCTTTTATTATCATAAAGAGAGTGATCTCCAACGCAAAACATTAAAAGTGATACTTTAAAAAAAATCAATATAAATTTTATATAAATAATTTATGTAACTAATTTTTTTAATTTTTGTAAATTAATTACTTAACTTTTGTATTTAAGACTTTACATAAGTGAAACTCACTTTAAATTGTCTGTAAAAAACATGAAACTATTTTTTCGCTAATTACCAATAATAATTGTGATTGTGGGACAGTGATGTTGGATATAATTGTCTGTGTGTTTTTGTTTTTGTTTTTTTTTTTTTGGGGATTGGGATAAGAAAGGAAGACAGAAGAAAGGAACAGAACGCGAAGGAAGTTTCCCGCGAAGATGCAGGCCATCAGATTTTGGATGTTCCTTAATTTTTTTTTTCTTTTTAGATGTATTTATTTCCATTTAATAATACCCGCCTCCCACGCAACACTCCCCATAGTTTATCCATTTTTTTAAAATAAAAGAAAAAGACATAAAGTGATCAGCTTGTGTAAGTTGTGTGTTAATTAAAAATTAAGTTAATTTTTTTACTTTGTAGAAAACTTTATGGATTGTTTTATTAATTTTCAAAACTAAAAAAAAAACTTTTTTGTTGAATTTTACTGAAAATTAATACACATGCTTCTCTCCTTTTTTAAAATTTTTAGAGAACCTTCTTTTTTGGGTAAATTAAAAGTGACGCTGAAGAGTCTTACAGAGTGTGTGTGTGTGTGTGTGTAAATTTTCAAAAGAAGTGGGCATAAATTTCAAAAGGAAGAGAAGGAAAAAATCAGTTCATGCAATATTGAGAAAAGTTAAAGAGGAATTGTATAATTTATTTTATATCCGACTCATACAGCTCGGGCGTAAACGAATTCCACGTATTTTTTGTTAATAAAAAATTAATTGGGGAAAAACACAAAAGCAGGGATGTATCCAAACGTATTGAAGCACGGTGCATGTTTAGGCAGGATAATGTTCTTGAGCTTCGGATACAAAGATACCTACCCTTCAACTACATGACACGAATAATTATTGTGACATGGGGTTCATAATTTATATATCCTCCATCATCAATTGATTTTTTGCATTAAAATGACAGCTACTAACGGATTAGAGGGACAACTATGACCGGGACTTAAGGTTGCAACTTGCAAACGAGATTGAATCGATACTGACCTTGTTTGTTATCATGATTGAAATCACTTATAAACACATTTTATGTAAGTCGAGACAAAACTTCTCTTATATATTTATCTTGTATTATGTAAATCACGATTGAAAAGTTACTTATAAACTATTCTAAACAGGTCTAGTAATCAATATGGACATATACATGGATATGTCCATATTATTATATTATAAGATCATTCACCATACATATGGTGAATTAGTAATTAATATAAATTGAGAATTAAATGAGCTATTTTAAATTATGGACATATACATGGATATGTAACTTTGCATAAAATCCAAGATGAATAATATGAGTATATGACCCATTGCCGGCCTTACTTAAGGTTAAGTTAGCGTTCGTTCATGGAGGGACCCTGCTTAGATTGGACATATGTGGAGAGCCTTCATTGCAGCACAGCCATCCGTCATGGCCGGCCCGTTCTTGTTCAAGCTATTTAGGGACGGGACAGAGACTTGTCCCAATTACAATTGGGACGAGACTCGGAATCACCCGCAGGACATTTTATCCTAGTCCTATAACTTTCTCCTTTTTTTTAAAAAAAAAAAAAAATCTTTTTCACATACTGGTGGATGTTTCGGTTTTGTTCCGTCCGTGCACACCTCTAGATGTAAAATAATATTCATTTCATATTACAAAGTAAAATTAAATACGCATACGTGCCAGAAGTTATAAGGCTATTGACTTCTATTCCTACTTGCAAATTACAAATAATTGAATTACCTACATTAAAAAATTAATTAAAATTAATAAATGCTTAAAAAATATGTGTTTTTGAAATATATTACTCCTCCGGTCCTTAATATAAGGCCCATTTAACTAATTTGATTAGATTAAAGAAGTTAAGTAAGTTAGTTAATTATAAGAAAATTGACACATTTTTTCTAAAACACCATAATTATCTTTCTTAATACCCCCTCTCTCTTTTACTTAATTATGGTTGAGGGAATATCTATAGGGGTAATTTAGAGAAAATTGATAAATATGAGAAATGGATCTTATATTTAGGACCAAAACCAACTCAAGAATTGGGTCCTATATTAAGGACCGGAGGAGTATTATTTATCCAGAGGTTGAGTAAGAGAGAAAGCAAGCAAGAACAAAGACAGAAATAAAGAAGTGGTAAAAAATATACTACCCTCATTTCTAATTAAGGGTGTGTTTGGATGACTTCAAACCGTGGTTTGGAAAAGTGATTCTGGAGAATAGATTTTGTGGAGAATAGATTCTGTGGAGAATAGATTCTGAGAAAAAGTGATTCTGAGAAGTGAGAGTGTTTGGATAGTTATTACCAGAAGTGCTTTTTACATGTGAAAATTACCAAAAAGGGTATAAGTTAATATGATAATTATATAAGGGATAGATTTTATGATTTATTTTGATTTGAAGAAATAAAATTGTTAATGAAATAATTTTTACTAACATAATTAATAATATATAAGATAATATAATTAATACATAATTAATATGTGTACATATATTTATAAAACATAATATTAAATATGTTTATAGAAAAATGATTTGTTTTATAACAGAATATAAGGCATAATATTAATAAGAGAAATATAAATAAAGAAGTGTCATAATCATTAAGATGATGCATCGATACAAAGCATTTATAATAGGTTTTGTTTTTAACTACATATTACAATCTATGATAAAAGGAAATAAATAAGACATGACTACTATCCTCGTACTGAATTAACAAGTTCGTCTCTTATGCTGTCACGAACCTGAGCCATGTAAGATGAAGATTGAATTGATGAATGTATACGTGAAAATCTAACCCCATCATCATCATCTTCTGCATAAGTACCTTCTTCTTCCAACTGAACGAATCCAGGATCAGTAATAGATGTCGTTCTAATAAAATTATGTATAGCCATCGTTGCACAAACGATTTTAACTTGTGTTTCAAAATCATAAGATGGCATGTTTTGTAAGATTGCGAACTTTTTTTTCCAAACTCCGAAAGTTCTTTCAATTGTACTCCTTAAACTTGAATGGAAATAATTAAAGATCTCATTGTCATTTTCAAACCCAGATGTCCTTCGAAAATCAGGCAAATGGTAACGCTCCCGTCTGTATGGGCCGAGATATCCATTCGGTGTTGGGTATCCAGCATCCACCAAATAATATTTTCCTATATAAAAAATGAAATTATTGTAAATTATATTTCTATTGTTAAGCTAAATATAAAAAAAATATAGGAAATAAAAAAATACCTTCAGGTGGATGGGGAAAGTTCATTGAAGGAGTTGTGAGGGCATGATCAAATATCCGAGCATCATGTGCGCTACCTTCCCATCCGGCCAAGACAAAAGTAAAACACATGTCCCAATCACAAACCGCCATGACATTTTGTGACACTGTTCCTTTCCTAGAGATAAATTTAGTTTGATCTGTTGCACTGACAACGCAGGAAACATGTGTGCCATCAATTGCTCCAATAGCATGTTTAAAAAAAGGCCAGTATTTACCAAACCGAATTTTTGTATGAACATGCCGGAATGTTGGATCTTTTGGTTTGATATTAGACATGGCAAGTCTACAGCATGCCATTAGGACATTATGAAAATGTCTGCTAATTGTCTCCCCTGAATGTTGAAATCTTTCTTGCTGCATTCTACTACTAAGTGCATGCCCAACGGTATGTAAAAACATTGCAACTGATTCATGTATCCCTATATTTTTAGTTTCTTTTAGACCATGTTCTTGCAATTGTTCCACCAGACTTAAGAACACATCCCGTTCCATCCTAAACATGTTATAACAACGACTGGAGTTGCCATCTAAAACATCCCTTACCCATATGCAGCCTGTATAAGCACTTGTATGCCGAGGCTCCTTACACAAGTTCAAAGTAGCGTATGCACCAACCAATGCTGCAACTTTGTTAACCCTTTTTTTCCGTCCCTTAGCATGCTCTTCCACATGTTTAATTTCATCATCCATATTCGTTTTATCCTGTGCACATACACATAAAGTTTAGAATTCCTACGTAGAAATTACGAAACATTTATAAAAGTTACAGAGTAGTCTGATTCATATAACAATCCACTGGTCACATAAAACATACACATATGGAACTGTCTAATATAATAAACAAGTCATAAATCCCTAGTATAATGCTCTAAAATGGGTAGAAGTTGTTCCTTCTGATCCTTCAGAGCTGCATACATTTCCCGTGCCTCCGGCCGTTCCATAAGGAGTTGTGTGCACCGTCTAAAGAAATCGGGATCACTGACAACTTCAGGAATTGTTTTCAGGTGAGACAGGACTCCCCTAATTGAAATTTCATAAGCACGCGCTTCTTCTTCCAACCTTCTAGCTTCTGCTCGTGAAATGACCTCATTTCCACGCTCGGCCTCAGAAATATTTGTTTCTGCAATCTTGCTAATTGCATCCGCTATTTTCATAGAGGGAGATGCGCGTTTCTTCTTCACTTCACTCTTCCTTCTGACCCCCAGTGAGCTACTAGGTCGACTCCTACCTCTGCTTGTACCCCCACCACTGGTATCCTGCCTCAATTCAGTATTGCCTCCACTACCTCCACTATTATCATTGAAGTTCACTGTGTTAAATTCCCCACTTATACCAGTTGGTGCGCCTAAAATTTCATCACTATCTCCAGACCCTTCTTCCAAATCTTCATTCGGTGTTCCTTCACTTGGAAGTGTCATGGAAGAAGGTGCCCATGCTTGTGGTCCAGTTGCAGCCACACTCCCAAATAGTTGAGTCAATTGATCCCTAAATTGAAGTCCTCTTTCTCTGAATTTTTCGTAGTTTGGAACTTCCTGCACATTAGACACCAATAATATCATAAAATATTCCAAAAACAGTAAATATACACAAAACGTTAACAAGTAGAGAAAATGTAAGATCAAAAGGTTCAATAATTACCCTTATTTTTCTCTCCCACCAATCATCAGTTGCACTGACAGTATTCCTTTCAGTATCCCATCCCAATCCTGTCTCACGAAGCAGCCTATCCCATGTCTGCCACTCTTTTCGTAGGGAATCATATTTATTCTTAAATTGAGCTTTTTCATATACTCTTCCAGTTTTGGCAGTAAAGTTATCAGCAAGAATATCCCAAGCTTTCTTTGTTAAGCTAGTACCTTTTCTTTCCCCTTGTTGCACAAGTTCAATGCAGAGGTCAATAAACACTTTCGTGGTTCGTAGGTCCCAGGAAGCTTTCACCGTATTCTTACCCATTATGCTATATCACAATTACAGCTCTTCAGTCATCACAGGTTAATCAACTCAAAATTAATTGAAATAACAAGTGTCATTGTTACCCAAATCAACTATGAATACCATATTAACATTTTTCTTTCTTTCATTATTATTTAAAACAAAAAGAAATTCAATCTGTATTTATAACAAGTAATTAATTTTTTTAATTCAACATAAAATGGAATTATGTTCCCATTCCTTTCATGACTAGAAAAAAATTAAATAAATTAATTTTAATTACTACAAATACAACATCCTATACTTTTATTCAAAACAGGATTACTCAAAATAAAACATAAGGATTACAAATATATGTCTCTGGAAAAACTAATCACTTGAATAGACCGAAAACCAATCCTCTGACTGAAATTAGATAAACCAAGCTACACAAATGAATCCTCGAATGAAAATCAACCCACCACTGAAGCAGAACGTCAGCAATAACTATCAACCAAGCAAAACCAGCACCCACCAAACACCCCAAGCCAGTACTGAAAAAAAAAAAATTACCCCGGTCAGACCACAAGCCATGACAAGTTCAATGCAGAGTATATAAAACAAAATTTTAGACAGCCCGGTCATCATCAACGTTGAGTGGTCGTAAAAATTATAAGGCAGCAAACTACAAATATTAAACACAGATTTCCATTTGCTCTATTTTTACGTATGAGAGTCCGGTGTGGAGCTAGATAAACTGATCTCAGAACCAAAAACAAATTCACAGATTATCAACCAACCGAAGATACCCTATATCATGCTCAAACCAACCGGACATATTTATACACCTTTAATTTATCAGATTTTAAATACCATGATAAACAATCATAACTCAATAGCTTTGGCTGCTTCAGATTAAATACCATGATAACCGTATTTATTTCAGCAGCACATCACAGAGCATAAATCGGCCAAACAACTTGAATTTCACATAAGTTTTCAGAATCAATAGACTGATAGAGCCCATAAGCATATTACTTTTTCTGAACTTGTGAATCCGTGAAGGAAAAACACAGAAATCTGGGATCGGAAACAATGGCATCGAATCAGCCAGGCGGTGGGGCAAATAAACCCGCAAAGAGGAAGCCGGTGTTCGTCAAAGTGGATCAACTTAAGCCGGGAACTAACGGTCACACCTTGGTCGTTAAAACGAACTCAGAGACTCACCTGAATGGAGGACTGAATACGGCGACGAAAGTGAACGACGGACCAGGCAGCGGGGCCGGCGGCGGCGGCGACGGCTGCAGGAGGAGCACTTGCGACTGGGCTAGTGGCGACCAAGCACGAACGAGAAGAGCGGCTCCTGAGCGCCGGAGAAAGAGCCAGGGAACACTGACCGCGGCGGAATGCTTCAGAGCGAACCTGAGCGCCGGAACTCACAACTGATAGCTACGATCTTCTTCCGCCGAGCTGCGATTTCTCTCACCGGCACCTTCAAACCATGGCTGGACGGCGACTCTTCAACACGGGCGGCGACTCGTTCTGTCAAGGAGGAAAGACCGAAGGGGGAAAGGAAGACCGTGCTTGACGATGAATGGAACTGGGGAAGAAAGCGAGAGGACGACCGAACTGGAGCTCTGGAATGGACCGACTGGAAATCTGGAATCGGAGCTTGAAGTTTCGACCGAATAATTGAAGCCAGAGGAAATTGGGGGCTGTTCGGTCATGTGAGGAGGGCCCCACCATCACCCTTCAATAATTGGAGCCAGAAGCAGATCGAAATAGCTTCTGGTGAAACCATGGTTTGGGGGTTCAAAACCATGGTTTCCCCCAAACCATGGTTTTAAATATCTGGAAGAGTGTTTGGGTAGCATTTTCCCCAAACCATGGTTTGGGTCTCCAAACCATGGTTTGGGGTGCTACCCAAACAGACCCTAAACATAAAATTTAGTTTACAGTATAAATCACACTACAAACTATATCTTATATTTAGAATTGGAGATATTAAGAGACTTGTAATTAACTGAGGGTAAAACTTAAAAAAATGAATTAAACTTTCAGACCAGGTAAAGAGTATATGTACCACTGTAACTTATAAAAATGATCAATCCTACCCTCAAAATTATAACTTACTTATATGACCAGAGATAGCAAGTCCCGTTGATATTTCCATTAGTTTTAAATATATAAAATCTAATTTGTAGTGTAATTTTATACTAAGTTCTTATATTTTAGTACGGTGTAGTTTATTGATTTGCATCTTCTTGTTGCATTTTACGATCTAAGCATGTGTAATAGCGTGTGCCCCTACATGCTTATTCGTTCGACATAAGGGTTTGAAAAGATCGATGCCGTGTTGATGAGGTTTCCAGTATTATTAAGTGGCTGATCTGTTCTCACACGAAGCTTCGCACACACATATGTATATATATGGGGCCTTCAACCTATGTCGCGACTTTATAGTTTTCTCTTGGATTTTTGTTATTTTTTTTCATTGTTGTCCCCTCATATATATATATTTATATATATTAATCTCTAGAATTGTCCTTAATAATTAAAGTTTATAAGATACAATTTTTGTACAAAATTATTTTCCGCTGTGTTTCACGTTTTTTTGGTTCTAGCTTTGACTGATATTCATGTTTGCTCGTGGGCTGCTTCCAATAATTAATTAATTATCTAATAATGCTTTCTAATATTATTTTGTTTTATTAAGTATATCAGACAAGCTCAAACCAGATTCAAAGCTAGCATAATGCCATAATCCAACCCATGATCTCTTAAATGCAGATTAATAAATTTAAACATGCAAATACAATTACAATAAACATTTTTTTTTGAAAAATGCAAACCATGTTTTCATTCAAAAAAGCACGGCAATTATTAGGATTTAGAACTAGAAATTGTTTAATATTCTGAGAGATCCCATGCCATCGTCAACATAGTCCAGAAAGTCAAAACTTACTCGCGGCAGTAGAGGGCCAACCCGTATGAGGCATTTAGCTTTACGTGATGAGAGCACATAGCCTATGAGGATTACAGTGGAGTTTCATGATGATTTGAAGCCTATAGGAAAGGTTGGTGCTCAATTTACTAGTTATGCGGGTTATGTCGAATGTAGTAAGATTGACATTGACATTTCTAGCTGGAAGAAGGTGGACAAAGATTTGAAGAAAAACATTTGGGAGGATATATTGGTATATTGTGCATTGTTTTCTATACTTGTTTCAATTATAGTTGCTTATTTACTTTATAACTCTATGCTATTATTGTATTGTAGCTGACATTTGATATTCCTGCCACTGAGCAAATGAGAGACCGTCTGTTTAAGCAACTTGATGAACAGTGGAGGGATTTTAAAGCCACGCTTACAAAACATTATATTCGTGAAAAAAAGAAAGGGTGAGCATTCTAAGGAAGGATATTCGTTTATTAATAGTGACAGACATGGGAGAGTTTTGTGAAGCAACGTGAAGACCCTGCATTTCAGGTTTGGTTTCTTCAAACTTAATTTTTAATCAGGTCATATTTTATTTAACTAAACTAACTTTGTCAAATTTGTTTCATTGTCATAGGCATTGAGTCAGAAGAACAAACAAATATCTGAGCGGAATGTATACCCACATACCATGTCTCATGCAGGATATGATGGGTTGGAAAGAAGTATGATGGAGGAATGGATGAAGAATGCACAGATGGTTGCTGGTTCAGATCCTACTGGCTACATTCCACCCATTGAGCGTCCTTCTCGCCAAGAAAAATGGAAGGTGGCAAGGATTAAAAAGGGTCAATACATTACTCCACAGTCTGCTACTGTTGCTGAGAGGATTGTAAGTAATATTTAAGAATTATGCTTCATTAATTGTTTTTTTTTCAATTATCTTAAATTGAATTTGTTGCTTTAATGATACAAGATACACTTGAGGAGTAATTATCTCAAGGTACATTTATCCCTCAAGGACGGATGGATATCTTGGCCACTGCTATTGGAAAGGCTGACCATCCCAGCAGAGTCAGAGGGACCCCTAAAGGGATTGGTATTAAAGAATTTTTTAGCTCTGCTTCACGAAGAAGCACTAGATCATCCTCCGCTAACATAGTATCTAAAGAGGAGCTCAAACAACGACTATAGGAAGAAACATAGAGTTCGAGCTGAACTAAGTCAACAACACATGGCAGAGATGCAAAAGATACATGACGAATTCGATGCCAAGTTTCAACAGACTCTGATGATGATGGGTACGAGCGGATTCTAGATGCCCCGAGTATCTGAACCTTCCCAGGTAATAATCACACATCTTTTTAAATCTTCTAAAGGTTTATTTGATCTATTTAAACTTATTTAATGTTCCTTAACTAATTTCATATTATGTTTCAGGGTTCACCTGTGATAAAAAGCGGGAAGGGCAGTAATAATCAGACATAGCAACTAACAGTGTCTAACCCTGGCCCTAGCCCTGACCCTGTCGAAGACAATGGGATGTCGTGTTCTTTCTATGTGGATTATGAAGATTCACCTGTTCATGTTGCTAGTGGTCGAGCATTCATGAGCACAACAATTCACGGCAACAAAGTTCTGATCAATCAAGCAAGGGTGACAGTGGAGAGAATTGTTCGTGTTTAGGGGGTACACCAGTGCCCAATCCTATCGATGAGGTTTGACTCTTGGCCCAAGCTAAAGGATATTTCATTTTGTGGCCAAAGAGACTTATTGCAAAGCCAATAGTGAAGAAGGCAGCAGCGAAGAAGGCCACAACAAGCGCATCATCAGATCTTGTACTTTTGCCTCTTCCTGGTGATGTTGCCCTTATGTATTCCAGTTTGGAGGTTCTTCATTCCATGGTGCCAAACATGGATAAGCTTGTGACTTTCAAGATGCCGTTGGGGATTGTGAGTTCAGATATAACATACGACTTCACCATTGACAAGAGGGACCTCGTTCAGTTCCTCAACTTTGAGGAGCTTGATATAGTCTTCATGCAGCTCGTTATTTTGTAAGTTACAATATCATTTTCTTATTACATATTATACTTCATGCATGTCCTAATGTTTTTTATTTGAACAATAGGCACTTTAATCAAATCTATCGAAACGAAGGACTTGAAGGAACATATGGCTTTATGTGTCCTCAAAGGGTGTAGAAAGAATTTAATACTATGGAAGCGAGGTCAATCTACATGATGACCACAATGACTCAGACCAGAAAGCCAATATATTTTGCACCTTACGTGGAAGGATAAGTGTATTATTGTATTTGAGATATACAAGTTGTATGTGTTGGGTTATAATTAACATGGTTTGTCTTTTGCAATTATCATTGGACTCTAATTGTTTGTGCCCCTTTTGATAACAAAGTTTACTGGTTCGATTCACTCTGTAGAAGTCCATCTGAAGAAACCAAAGATGTCATCGACACGTTAGTTTATGTTTATATATTTATTACTTGTGAAGTTTATAAAAACATGCTCTAATATCATTTTCTTTTATACTATTGATAGGGCTTTTCATAGTTTTAATGTTGTGGCGATTAAACAAAATAGACAACCATCAAGATGGATTCTTCCAAAGGTATATGTTGTTTTGAACTAACTTTTAAATATTTTTGGATGAATTAAAGTTAGTGTTTATAATCAATAATGTCTAATATTCAATTTTATATCTCATTTTGTTAGTACTATTGTCAACAAGGACATGTTAAATGTGGATATTATGTCATCCACTACATGAATGACATCATTGAGACAGGAATGACTTAGAAATTAGACGAGGTAAAGATGAGTTACGTTGCATGACTTTCTTCAATTCATTTCACATTTTTGACTAAGTTTACTATGTTATTTTTTATTAACAGATATTTCAAAATACTGCGTCATATCTCATGGATGACATCAACTTGATGAGGGACACTTTGTCAATAACATTAGTACAAACTATTGAAATTTAGCTTTCAAATAGTTAGGTCATTTCTAAAAAAATTCATTGTTAGATGTTTTCTCTTGGTTCCCTCTTATACATGTTCATGATTTCTATTGTATAGAGAAATAGTTACTTCTATTTCAGAATTGCTGGTCCTAGCCTATACATGTTCTTTAGTCTTAACCCCTTAGTTCTATTGGCCGGTTTCTCTATTTTCACATTGTGTAAAAGAAATTTCAATGCTGTATATATATTAACTAGCTAATTGATCTTATTCTACGTATTCTACACTGCTTACATTTATTTGGAACTGTAAACTGCATAGTGGTAAAAATGAAAATCTAGCAGAATTTTTTTTAAAAAAAATATTTTTAACGACGGTTATCTATATAACCGCTGTTAAAAATATTTTCCATGGAGGTTAAACAAAAAACCACCGTTGAAAGTTAAATTTCCACAGCGGTTTTTTGTTTAACTGCTGTGGAAATATTGATTTTTCACGGCGGTTTTTTATTTAACCGCCGTGTTTTCTTTACCTTTCAACGTCGCATTTATCAACTTCGCCTTCAAAACCGCCGTGAAAAGCCACTTTTAATCGCCATGAAAAGCCTTTTTTCTGGTAGTGTAGTTAACTTAAGTTTATGAAAAACTACATACCACACATTAGCATCCCTCTTGTGCATGTATGTGGTAATGTTTGCTACTGAGATTCTCTTAAATCTCACATCCTCCCTAACCAATCATTTAGTTCAATCAATGATGGGCATTAATGACATGAGAAGCAAGAGAAGAAAGTGGATAATTATTGATGCTAATGATTGAGATTATGTTCAATGTATAATTCTTCTATGTTGTAGATTATATTTATGTATGCCTTGATGCAATTTATGGGTGTATAATGCTTATGACATGTATGAAAATGTATGAGCATAAATGGGAAAGAGTAAACCCACATTATGTACGCCAAAGGAATAAAAAGAATTAAAGTAAAGAGTGGTTAAGGGATAAAACGTAGGTTTTGAAGCAGTTAGCTTCGAGCACCAGTTTGACCTATGAAATGAATGAGTTAAGTCACAAAATTTGGTATATTTATAGTACACATATCAAGCTTTAAAATGAGAGGTAGATCACTTTAGTTGGATGTGTACACAAGAAGATATGAATTTCCAAAGTGGAGGCACAGAATCTCGAAGTTTTAGATTTTACTAAATGAACAGTAATATTTATTGATTAAACTGTACAAATTGGGTAAATATAAGTCTAATTGGATATTTTTCCCTTAAATAGGATTGAAAGAGCTTTCTGTATAATTTTGGAGCATCTCTATACAATTTTTCTAGAATTAGTTATGATTTTTCAAAATTAGACTTATAATCTGAAAAATGCACAGTGAATAGTATTTTCTGTAAATCAGTGTTCAATTACATTTTTATGAGCTTAAGGCCATCTAAAGTGGTCTGAAATGGCTCTAAATGGACTTTAAGGTATGATATAAGTATGGTGTGACATTTTTAGTATCAGAGTAGAGGTTCTGGCATAGGAAAAGGAGAACTACCTATAAGGATTTAGAAAAATCCAGTTGAGATCAAAGCTAGTAATAGAATACTAGCTATGGCCCAACTAAGGTTATGGATTGGAGGTGAATGCTCTAGAAAAAATAAGTATTGAGAATCACTAAAGAGGTGATGTTTGAGCTCTCAATTAGGAAAGTACAGAGGAAATGATAATAAGAATCATATGCTAAGGAAGGTAGCTACTGCTTAAAGATAAAGAGAGAACCCCTCTAGAGAAAGAAAGGATAATGGCTTATAAGTCAGATAGAGGTATGAGTCTAAACCCTAACAGAAAGGGTCAAGTGGCAGCCTAAGTTAGATACAGTTAGTGTAGCCTTGATATAATGTTAAGACAGCATGATTAAAGTATTTATCTCTGATTCCTAAATGGATATAAAAAGCTAGAAAGAGCTAAAGATAGCTTTTGCTGCCAGTGATCTCTGAGGATAAGGGAAACTAAAAGTGCTAATAGCCTAGAGAGGTGAGCCAGACCCTTCCTTAATTGGCTAAAAGGAAGTAATTGACTTAGTTGGGGATCACAGTAAGATTTGGGACATCGAAGTCCTTCAAGCCGTGGACAATGCTACGATGAACAAAGCTAGGTAAGACTAGCAAAGGTTAAGAGAAAGTATGTTTCGTCATAATAAATCAAGAGAATTGGTGGCAATGAGTGAATACAGAAATGATTACCAAAGGAAGTGGTGACTTTCATCGCGACGAACAAGAATTATGGTCATGACGAATAGAGACAGTGACTCTCAAATGCTGAGGTGGTATCTCGGTAAGATTTGATAGACCATGAGGTCACTAAGAGTAAGACTGGTAGAGATTAGAGAGAGAGTGGTAGCCACTATTTAAGAGCTATCAGATTCCCCCTTAAGAAGAAGAGTAATAATGAGGAGTTGAACAAGATAGTTAGGGGTAGAGTCTGGACACCACTAAGAGGGTATAGTAGTCACCTAAGCTAGATAAACTCTTACAGCCTCATTAAGGCTGGGGCACCATGATAGAGTAACTATCTCAAGTCCCAGAATAGATAAATAGGAACTTGGGGATAGTAAAGTCAAGATAGATAGCCCTAGTAGAATTCTTAGGGATCAAGAAGAAGAGCAAGAGATGAGAATGAGATAGATAGCTGTGTAGGGAACTAGCTTAATGAGATTGGCATGTTCCCAATAATGTTAAGAGATGCTCGATCACTTGGTGTTAGGTTGAGAGGCACCCTTCACAAGGGATATGGTCTTGGCTATGAGTCTTCCTAGAGAAATTAGGAGATTTGTCCTCCGAGTCAAAGTTGACACTGCTCTAGATGGAGCAAGCTATCTTGTCCAAGTAGGAAAGGGGAGCAGCTGAGGCAAGGTAAGTAGAGTTGACTTTACCCCAATGGAAACATGACTAGCTAAGAACAAAGTTAGGGTTAAATGTCCCTAAGTTTAACAGAGAAAGGAAAGCAAAAAGAAGGGAACCTTATAAGTCCTTTCCCTATAAGTTTCAGAATCAGCTGCGAACAGCATGAGAAGCTCCCTTTTTAGGGATAAGATGTCTAGATGGCACGCTACAGACATGGCAACCAGTAAAAGCTTGTACTCCTTGCATTGAAATGCTAGGCATTATGCATGTTAGAGTAGGCTCCTACTAAAAAGTGAAGTAGAGAAAGGAGAAATTGCATAAGTCCTCTCCCTATACCATTCTAAAGTAGCTAAGAACGGTAAGAGTAGCTAGAGGAGTAAGAGAACTCCTAATGTAGATTGGCTTAGGCACTAAAGAAATAGATAAGTGGCCTGGAGAATTGAATGAGGCCTAAGAGAATGATACTGGCTATCAAAACAACTTTGGGGAATGATTAGTCAAGTTGCCAACTAAGTGGAAGTGACTTATTTTATTACTCAACCCTGCGATCAGAGTTTCCCAAAGATCTTAATATGGCTTCGATAGATCATAATACTCTAGGGTCACCATGGATCCTAAAGAGGCTTACGGTAGAGTGCAGTAACTCTCGAAGTTGTAGTAGATCGAGCCTAAGGGAAAGTGGCTGAGCCATAAGAGTAAGTGTACAGTACCTCTTTGGGAAGATGAAAACCAGGGATGAGTTTAAGATATAGAAACCTCCTTTAGTGGTAGACCAGTACAGAGAGAGTACCCATGACTTCCTTCCGGATAACCTTATCATTGATTAGGCTAAGCTCAATTTTCTTCTGATTAACAAAGGAAAGCCAAGGTTAGAAAATTTAGAGCTATAAGACCTGAACAAGAGGTATTTAGGCTAGCTCCAAATATGGGAAGAACCCCTTGTGATACAGAGATAGACTAAATATTGACAAGGAGATCCCTTAAAAGAGGCTAGAGTCAGGAATATAAGCTGGAAAGACCTGAATAAAGGTAGAACAAGAAGGGTATAAGATAGTAAAATGCTAAGGTTTGAGCCTATTAGTATCAATGTCTTAGATTCCCATTAGCACTATTCAGTTAAGCGTGCTCGGGTAAGAGTAGCCCAAGGAAGGGTGACCCTGGGAAGTAATATAAGAGAGTGTAAAGGCTAGAAATGTTAGCCATTTTTGGCAAGAATACACTAAGTCCAACAAGATGGAAGATAAAGTTAAGGTAAGCACAGATAGTCTAAAGTTGACAAAAGGATTGAGTAAGGTCTATAAAGATAATATCAAAAGCACCTTACCGAATGACTCCAAACGAGATGTTGGAGTTAAAGAAATAGATAGAGGAGCTATAAAAAGGAGATTCATTAAACCAAGCGTATGTCCATAAGGTGTTCCAATACTCTTCATTAAGAAGAAGGATAGTAGTCTAAGGTTGTGCACAGACTACTAAGAGTTGAACAATGTGATAGGAAAGAATAAGTATCCCTACTGTGGATCGATGATCTGTTTGACTAGTTGGTTGGAGCTAAGGTATTCTCTAAGATCAGTTTACAATCAAGGTACCACCAGGTAAGGATAGGAACTAAGGATATTCTGAAGGCTACTTTTAGGACTCGATATGGACACTATGAGTTCATTGTGATGCTGTTTGGATTAACAAATGCCCTACTACTTTCATGGATTATATGAATTGGATTATTGTCGATACTTGGATCGATTTGTCATAGTCTTCATCGATGACATCCATGTGTACTCCAAATCTCGAGAGGAACACGAGTAACATTTGAGGATTGTCTTGAGCATAGGAGAAACAGCTTTATGGCAAACTTAATAAATGTGAGTTTTGATTAGATAAAGTTAGATTCCTAGGCTATATAATTAAGTAAGAAGGTGTGGCCATGGATCCTAGTAAAGTTGAAGCAATACGTAACTGGGAATAGCTAAAGACGACAACAGAGATAAGAAGTTTCTTAGGGCTGGTAGGGTACTACGGGACTTCTCTAGGATTGCCCTATCGCTAACCAAGCTCATCAAGAAGATTCAGCAGTTCGTATGGGACAATAAGTGTGAGGTGAGCTTTCAAGAGCTGAAGCAAGGCTGACCTCCACTCCAGTACTAGTGATCCCTGATCCGACACTACCGTATGTAGTGTGTACATATCTGAGTAAACAGGGATTGGGGTGTATACTGGTACAGCAAGGCAGAGTTGTCGCCTATGCCTCATGACAACTAAGGTCTCATGAGGAGAATTTCCCTACACATGACTTGGAGCTAGCAGTGATTGTTTATGCCTTAAAGATATGGATGCATTAGTTGTACGGAGCAACCATAGAATTGTTCTGCGATTATAAGAGTCTCAAGTACCTGCAAGATCAGAAAGAGTTGAATATAAGGTAGAGAAGAAGAATGGAGCTACTCAAGGACTATGACTACCAGATCAAGTATTATCCGGGAAAGGCCAATGGAGTGGCTAATGCCTTGAGCAGGAAAGTAGTGCAAGTGGCAACCCTGATGATTAAAGAGGGTGAATTGTTAAAAGATGTAAAGGATTAAGGTCTTACCTATCAAAAACAGTTGACATCTAATGTAGCAGAAGGAGCAGGAACAGAGGTCTTGTTGATTGATCGGGTTAAAGAAGCTCAAAGAAGAGATGAATTAGCAAGGACTCTTTGAGCTAGAGTACTAAACCGTGAGGCAAGAGATTTTGAAATCTCAATTGAGGGAATATTAAAGTGTAGAGGAAGAACCTATATCCCTCCAGTAAATGGTCTCAGAAAGCAAATTCTGAATGAGGCACATAAGAGTAAGTACACAATTTATCTGGGAATAACCAAGATTGACCAAGACCTTAAGCAAAGGTTTTGATGGCTCGGTATGAAACAAGATGTCACATAATAGGTGACAAGATGCCTCACGTGGTACAAAATAAGGATAGAGCATCAGAAATCATCAGGATTTCTGCAAACCCAAATCTCCTCGAGTGGAAATGAGATAGCATTTTCATGAGTTCTATTATGGGATTACCTTGCATATCATCAGGTTACGACGCGACATGAGTCATAGTTGATCAATTGACAAGTCGGCCCATTTCCTGGTGATTAAAGTTAAAACATTTGCTAGAAAAATTAGTGAGGTTATACGTTAAGGAGGTCGTTAGACTTCATGGGGTACCAAAGAACATCATGCTAGATAGAGACTCAAGGTTTACGTCCAAATTCTGGAAAAAGATGCAAGAAGCCATGAGAAACTAGTTGAATCTCAGTATGGCTTATTACCGCAATTGGATGAGCAAACAAAGCAAACGATCCAAACCATGGAAGACATCTTAAGGGCATATTTTTTGGATTTTAAAAGAAACTGGAAAGAGAACCTACTATTGGCGGAGTTTCTCACAGCAGTAACTATAATTCCAGCCTTTAAATGGTTCCGTTCGAAGCTTTACATGGAAGAAAGTGTAGATCCCCAATTTGCTAGATGAAACTTAGAGAAATGAAATTTTGAGGTCCAGATGTAATCGACCAAGCCTCTAAGCAAATACAGCTAGTTAAGCAGAAGTACTCAACAGTCAGAGCAAACAGAAAGTTACGCTAATAATAGGTAGAAACTATTAAAGTGGAAAAGCTGACACTGAAGTACATAGGACCGTTTTAGATTTGGAATGATAAGTCCTGATTAGGATAAATTCAGGCATGCTAAATAAGAAAAAAAGGGACGTTCTCCTTGGGTAACCTCTTAGTAATAGTCAAACTAGAGGTTTAGTACTAAAATTTCGAGGACGAAATGTTTAAAAGAGGGGAAGAATTATCACTTCTTAATTTTTAGGCCTAGGAGCCCTAGAATTAGCTCAAGAAGGTAGGCTACTAAGCCCTTTTTGAGCAAAAGTCCCGAAGATGAGAAAGGATGTTAAAGCAGTTTCAGGGACTAAACTGTAAAGTAAAAGTTTTCAAGGGTTGAAGTACAATCAAAGCTAAAGGCTCCAGTAAAGTCTTAAAAGGCCAAGAAGAGAAAAAGAGGCTAGATACAGGCTAAGGGATAAGTTAGAAGCCTCAAAGAGATGGTTTTATGAGATTGAGCCCAAGCAGGGTAAGACTGTAAATTTAAAAAGTTACGGTCATTAGGGGTAAAATTGGAAAGTTCACAAAAAATTCTAAGAAAATAATAGAAAATAGGAAATAATATTTCAAGATTTTTTTGTGAAGGGAAATGACAAAAATACCCTTGAGGCAGTTTAAATGGAATTTATGAGGTTATGACCGGTAAAAAGTATACTATTTGAGATAATTATTTAAAATAGCAAGAGACCTTAAAAATGTATGTAAAAATGAGGTTAAATCTTTGAATGATTGCACTAATTTATAAAATTAGTCTCACAACAAAAAAGCCAGTGGAATGGTTTTAATAAATTAAAAAGTCAATTATGTTGATAAAAGGGCATTTTCAGTAAATGATTTTTATACAAATTTTAAAGGAAGTGTTATGGCCTAAAAAAATTTATAGATATTCTCTAGAGTAAAAGAGAATTTATGAAATAGACAGAAGAATTTTTTGAGCTCTATACGGCCGTCAAGAAAGCTAGAGAAACGTGAACCAAGTAAATTAGGAGAAAACTTAAGGACTCAGTTTTGATCCAATGGCTAGGATTTAATCTCTCTTCCCCTCCACCAAATTGGTGACACCTAGAACCTTCTAGAAGAATGATATAAGGATGATGCAAGAAGGTGATGCAATGATGATGTAAAAGTTTACTTAAAGTTTCAAGTTTGCCCTTACTCTTTCTATTAGCCATTAAGGGCCATTTGGTCTATTCAAGCCAAAGTTTTGGCTATAAATAGACACTCCCTCCCCCTTCATTTTAGCCAACAGCCAATGTGAGTTTAAGAGGGGAAACTCTTGTAAAATATTTTCTTGAAGATCAATCAAGAGGAAACCATATACCTAATCTTGGATCTAAGGTTAGTAAGTTGATCTATGTTGTTTCTTTCTTAGTTTTCTTAGCTTGGATGGTTGGAAAATGTTCTTTCCCTTAAGGTTTGGTGCTGGCCAAAATCTATAAGGTTAGGGGGTGGAAATTTTGATGTTATATCTAGTTAAAACCCATTGATTCAAGGTTATTTCAAGTGGTTTTAAGCTGTTGTTTAAGTGATTTCATAATTGTTTAAGGAAGGGTACTATTCAGCCAATATGAGATCTGTACCCTATGATGAGATTTTCATAGTTTCAATGCTTCTATTGTGTTTAAAATGAAAAATGGTGTAGGGTAAACCTAAAGAACAAGCATTGGAAGCATTAGAATTAAAGTTGGAATTTTTGGAGTTATGAACCCCCTATTTAGCCAAACTGATTTTTGGGAAAAAAAAATTGGATTTTCATGAATCCAAGCTCATATTTGTATTCCTTGGACAAAATTGTGTAAGATTTACCTAAGAGAATAATTTTTACAAAGCTAAAACATTAATCCAAAAGGGTTAAGTTCAAGAAAATTAGTCTTGAACTTTATGTAATCTCTTGGTCCTAATGGATTGTGTGATCAATATGGTTATGTTTAGGACCTTAGAACATCCAAGAGGATATTTGGTAATATTGACTGAATGCCCACATGGTTGGGAAGTCAAGGAAATTAAAGGAAAAGCAAGGGGAAAGCTTGAGGTGCAAGGTAGTGAACTGACCCCTTTATGTGCTTGATGTGGTATGCCTATGTGTTGATTTGTATTTGTTGATGTTTGCATGATCTTGTGACATGATGATTGTTGTTGAAAATTTTTTTTTTATATATTTCCATGGCCATGCATTTTTATACCAAGCATAAAGCATGATGGCATGTCACTAGTTAACTTAAGTTTATAAAAAACTACATACCATACATTAGGATCCCTCCTGTACATGTATGTGGTAATGTTTGCTACTAAGATTCTCTCAAATCTCACCCCTTCCCTAACTAACCATTTAGGTCAATCAATGATAGGCAATAATGGCATGAGAAGCAAGGAGAAAAAAGTGGAGAATTATTGATGTTAATGATTGAGATTATATTCAATGTATAATTCTTCTATGTTGTAAATTATGTTTATGAATGCCTTGATGCAATTTATGAGCATAGAATGCTTATGGCATAGATGACAATGCATGAGCATGAATGGGAAAAAGTAAACCCAAGTTATGTGCACCAAAGGAATGAAAAGAATTAAAGTAAAGAGTGGTTAAGGGATAAAACGTAAGTTCTAAAGCAATTAGCTTCGAGCTCTAGTTTGACCTATGAAATGAATGAGCTAAGCCATAAATTTTGGTAGATTAATAGTACACATCTTAAATGAGAGGCAGATCATCTTAATTCGATGTGTACACAAGGAGATACGAATTTTCAAAATTAAGGCACAGAATCTGAAAGTTCCAAATTTTACCAAATAAACAGTAATCTTTATTGATTAAACTGTATGAATTGGACGAAGACAAGTCTAATTGGTTTTTTTTTCTTAAAGAGCATTAAAATAACTTTCTGTAGAATTTTAGAACACCTTCATACGATTTTTTTAGAATTAGTTATGATTTTTCAAAGTTAGACCTGTAATCTGAAAAATGCACAATGAATAGTAATTTTCATAAATCAACCTCCAGTTACATTTTTATGAACTTAAGGGCATCCAAAGTGGTCCGAAATGGCTCTAAATGGACTCTAAGGTATAATATAAGTAAGGTGTGACACTGGCAACCAGTAATATTTATTTTTTTAAAAAAATAAAAGTGAGAGGTATTATTGTAATCTTACTCTTAATTTTAATTTCAGTTTGGTCTTTTAGTCTTGTAGTGATATTTCATAATGTTTTGGGGGTTGTCTAATATAAATTCTCAACTATGGTCCTTAAATAAATTTTTTTCTAAAATAAAAGTCAAACAAGCTCTTATATTAAAGACCGAAAGTAGTATATTAGATTGAAAGAGGAGATCAATTAGATGTATGATATTAGATTAAGAGAGGAGAATCATGATATTTTGATTAAAAAAGTACAAAAAAGGTGGATACACGGAAGTTAAAAATAATTCAAATAAAAAATAAAAGAAGAAGCTAGTCAGTCATGCAAACCACAATATATATTTATATATAGAAATTTGACTGGAAAAAGGGACAGAAGGATGGAGAAATAAGGCCACATTTGGATTGCTGTTTGTGATGGTAAAAGCACATAAGAAAGTGTGAAACTGAGATTTGTGGCTTATTCAGATCTAATTGGTTGTTTGGATGGGCTTTTACACTAACTGACTTATAGGGGAAAATGGCATTTAGCTCCAACACTGGGCAAAGTAACTTCTAGACTATTTGAAAATGCAATCTACAGTTAGATTGCATTAAATAAGTATTAAAATTTTCACCTTTCAAATTTACCCCTCAGTTTTCATCGACCTCTTCTCCTCTTCAAAGTGTTCACATGCTACTCTCCCTCAAAATAGAAAGCATTATATTCGGTCACATAGCTCGCTTCTGCCTTCATGCTCACCAGCTCTTCTCCTTCCGTCACTGTCACCACAACAGACGTTAAAAACATATCTCCCTTTCTTTTCTTCCCTCCAGCTGTTCTTCCCCCTCTATCACTGTTGCTGGCACTTTGGGTCTTCTCACAGCCGCAACACTTAAAAAAGGGCTCCCTTTCTTCTTCTATCAGCGTGGCTGGTAGTTCATTCAGTCTACATCACCTCTCTTTATCCAATGCAGATTAGTGTTCTCCTCCCTTTCTCTTCTTCTATCCGCGTGGCCACTGGTCTTCCTAATTCTTCAACAACCGTTGTGTGCTGTGTAATGTTGGAATATAGGTACATAATGAAATAACTAGATCTGGACCTTTTTTCTTTAATTGATCAATTTCTCTTCTGACTGTCTGATTTGAGGATCTAGCCATCTGTGACTTTGGTTTTCCTAAGTGCATGTGTGATTTGTGGATTGGTTATATGGAATAGTTACTTAATGTAATGGTTGATTTTGTTATGGCTTTTAATTAATCAAAGGATATGGTTATATGGCTTCATTTCCTACGTGTTAATGAACTACCATTTGCATTCAATTTGTGTTGCATTATGGAGATGCCAGTAGTGTGAGATTTATTTGGGTTTAAAAATTTTGGATTTATACTAATTATTTGTTCAATGATTTTGTTAATTGTAGTCATTCAAAATTATTTGTTCTCTGTTTGAAACATGTTCAAGTATAAAATTGACAAGATCAATAAACTTTAATAATTTTATGCTATCAAAGTTTTAAATTTATATTTTACCCAGGAACAGTTTTAAATCTATATCCTTGGTTGCTTATATCAATGGCTTTATTTTGTTTTTAAATTTTGTATAATATTATAATTAAATAAAAAGACTAAAGGTGTAAGTACAGGCCTTTTTTTTTTTAAAAAAAAAAAGGTTTGTATAGACCAGACAATTGAATAGTTATAAATTTAGTTTCCTACTTAAACAAGTCTATATTTAACAATCTCAATATTCACTGTGAATATGCAACAACCATATTGGCGCATCATTGCAATTTGAAAGTAAATTCCTTTTAGTTTGTAGTTAGTGCTCATGGTACTTTGATTCTATTCACGTATTTTTCATCTTTTCAATTCTTTTAACATATAATTTGAACATAAAGGTTGAAGAAAACAAGTGAATACTTGTTTGTTTTAAAAGTATATAACTCATGATTATCTTTTATCACATTTTTTGTTTAAAAAAAGTCATATATAAATGAGTTATGTGTATTGAACAAACCCACACTCCACTTATTGATAAATATGAGTTGTGTGTATTGAACAAACCCACAAACCCATACTCCACTTCTTGATTATCATATATTGTGGGTTTATATGGCTTGATTATACTGCTTGATTCTAGCCTAATTGTAGGTTTGATACATATGGAATTTTAACAAGAACTATAAGTAACGATAAAGGCAAATCAGATTAAGATGTGAGCACCACAGGTGTTTTTTTCAAAGTATGTGTTGACCAAATTTATAGTAACCATTGTCAAGGATCTTCGTTTACAAAGCAAGGTTGGGACAACATTCACAAAGCATTCAATGAAAAGACAGGGAGAAGATAAAAAAAAAGTTGAAAAATAGATTAGATAACTTGAGGAAAGAGTGGAAGGCATTTGAGTCACTAATTGCTAAGGAGACTAGTATAGGGTGGGAACCTGAAAGGAAAACAGTGGTAGCATTTAATGAGTGGTGGGAGAGGAAAAGCCTGGTATGAACTAGCTTGTGTTAATTTATAAGTAGTATTATACTTTTGGAAGTGATTTAACTTTGGTTTACTTTTGACTTTGCAAGAAAATCTAGCATATGAAAAGTTTAGGCACCATGGGTTAAAGTTTCAAACTGAATTAGAAATTATATTTAAGGACACTATGACATTAGAAGAGGATATGTGGGCACCATCTTAGACCCAGCTCGAGCCATAAAGGGTTGATTAGCTAAATGAGTACTGACCAAGAATGGATTGGGAAGAAGGTTTAGCGGATAGTGAATACGGGCTTTTAGGCTTTGACACTGGATGCCATACAGGAGTTTTGGACAATTTAGACAACATCAATTAAACTATAAACACATTAAACACTGCACCCATTGTACCTAGTGGTTCAAGAAGTCAAGGGAAGAGGAAGAGAGGTGAAGGGTTGGATAAGTACAAGAAGTAAAAAATGCCAACAACAAAAAAAATAGCAAATGCAGTAAGTTCGATTGCTATCGTTTCAAAGGATACAGCAGAGGTAGTAAACAAAATGTCCAATGTGATATCACTACTGAGCTTACCATTGATCTATTGAATATGGAGGAAATTCCTAGTGACACTCATCTCTGTGTCATCTGTTGTAATCTTCTGGCAAATAAGACTTTTAGGGACATATATGTTGGCCTGAGAGGAAATCAGGAGGTATTAATAGCTTAGTTGAAGTACAATGTTGAAAACCCACAACCATATGCGAAACCCAATAATCCTTGAGTTGTGTCGAGTGACTTATTATGACTTATGTTTTTCTACCTTAATATTTCATTACTATATGTTATGACAACATGTCTAATGATTATGTGTGTTTAATGACTATGTTTAATGTTGTGTGTTTCATGACTATGTCTAATGATTATGTTAAAGTTTAATGACTATTTGTGTATTACCTTTTCTTTTCTTTTTTTTGTGAAAATATTACTCACTTTTAGTATTTAACCACTCACAGGTTACATAATCCATGTCTGATTCAACGGAGGGTTGGGGCGAGGGTTAAGATGAGAGTTGGGATGATGATAGGGGAGATGAACAGTCTCAATTGCTTCTCATTTTACATGAACACACAACACAATTATCAGAGTTAAGTGTATTAATGGGTTAGTATGTGATACCTTTTCAGTGCAAACAGCCATGTAGAACTAGTGAACAAACAGGTTATCTATAGGTACAAGAAATTTTGCACAGGCATGAAGGACAGTCTAAGGATATGTTTTGAATGGAAACAGAGACATTCCATTGGTTATGCTCTAAATTAGTTGAACATGGGTTACAAATTTTTAAGCACATAGGTGTCCATGAATCTGTTGCCATGTTCTTGAATACAATTACACATGGCCAATGTAATAGGATGATTCAAGAAAGGTTTCAGCATTTAAGAGAAACTGTTAGTTGGCATTTTCATAGAGTATTGGATGCTTCCCTCAATTTATCTTGAAAAATAATAAGCTAACTGATCCTGCATTTTCCTATTGTCAACTAAAAATAGCAAATGATCCGCGATACTTCCTATTTTTTAAGGATACAATTGAAGCAATTGATGGCATCCATATAAATGTAAGGTTAGTTAAGCTAGGCAAGACAAATATATTGGGAGGAAGGGATTTCCCAATCAAAATGTCATGGCTGTATGTGATTGGGATATGTGCTTCATATTCATGTTGGCGGGCTGGGAAGGTAGTACACATGATGCTTGTGTCTTTCATTCTACTATCTCAACTCCATCATTGAATTTTCCTCATCCACCTGAAGGTATATTTCTTTAAATTTCAAATCAATTATTTTTAAATTTAGCTTTAATTGCATTATTTTCACCTCAACATAGTTGAGTCATGATTTCCTAGGCAAATATTATTTGGTTGATGCTAGTTATCCATCACAAGTGGGATACCTTGGCCTGTACAGACATGAGTGCTATCACCTTCTAGACTTTAATCATCAACCAGGATTTAGAAATGAGAATAAGGCCTTCAATTATTATCATTCAAGTTTGAGATGCACTATTGAAAGAACTTTTGAGGTGTGGAAGAATAGGTTTGCAATCTTAAGAGATATACCCAAATTCAAGTTTCAAACACAAGTTTGATAGTTTGGGCAACAATGGTTGTCTATAATTTTATCAAGCAAAATTCTCTAACTGATGACCACTTTATACAAGCTGAACATGGAAGTGTAATTGATGAAGGCAACAATTATGTACCTAGTGAGGCATCCTCATCAAGTTTAACACTTGCTGCAAAATGAATCATGTTCATGACTCAGTTAGAGACCAAATTGTACAAAGCTTATAATCTAATTAGTTATGTGATTTCATTTATTTTAATTAGAGACCAAATGAATTTTAATTTATATTCATGTTTGTCTATAACATATATTTAATTAATTATCTACAATGTGTTTTTAAATTTTTCTCGGTAACAAATATTTTTATTTTAGGGTTAAGGGGAAAATTTACCTATGATAATATTTAAAAAGAGCATTATGCACCATAATAAAATATTGGGTGTAAAAATACATATAATAATTCAAAAAGGGTTCTAAAATGCCATTGATGTCAATTGTCCTTAACATCCATTTCTTTTTTTCTTTTTTAAGTCCCACTCTGCCATGTAATCCCCCATCTAACTTTAACCTCTCACCCTTCTCCTATCTGGTCAACTCGTCCCCTTACACACTCTGACACACCCTCTGACACACCCTTTCTTCCTCTTTCACTTTCTCTTTTCTACTCTCTCTCTCACCCCTCCCTCTCTCTCTTCCTCGTCACCTTACCTTTGCTTTCCAGAGTTTGATTTGACCTTCCCTTTCCAAAGTTTAATTTCACCTATCAAGTATTAGAACTATACCATTTTTTTGCAGTCAGTCATATTGGCAATTTAAGCTTGAGGGGCGTCGACAATGTCAACCAAGAGCAAACACCATACGGTGCCTTTTTTGGTTCTCCTAAAACATGAATCAGCAAGCAAGAAAATTTTAAAAACCAAAAATTCACCATGGTCAAGCAAGCCAAAGGAAAAAAGGAGAGGAAATCATACTACTAAAAATAGAATGTTAGAGCATGGTACAGGATGGGGTGTAGAAGCATTTTGTTTTCATAGTATGTTGAAATTACACAGTCCCACCACTCGCCAGAATCAAAAGCCATGAATGCCAGCACTACCACCTTCCACTCCATTCTTAACATATCCCTCAATCAGCTTACCCAAGATGACCATTTTATAGAAAAGGGAGTCGACCAATAAACTAAGAGAGGTCAGCGACGAGGAAGAAGAAGAAGAGAGGTTGATCATTGCTTGCAATCTAACTAGGGCAAGTCTTCCAAATCTCTTTTCATCTTTAGTTTCTTTGATTGCTAAAGTTTGGGAGTGAGAGAAGCAAACTCAAACCTAAGTCGAACACATCTCCTCCAAGGAGAGACTGATCAATACATGTTACACTAGAATCCTGCAAGCACATCTTTGATTGCTTGATTGATTTTCTGAATTTGGTGACACTATGACTCTGTAAGGGGAAGGTTAAAACTAAGAAGGCCACTTGGGATCTGATTTTTCTAGTATGCTAAAGGCCCATAATCTTGAGATAACAGAAAAATGGCTGCTTAAAAGGGCCTTTTGTTTCTCCTTTCTCTGAATCTCTCATCTTTGAAGTTTGATTAAAGCTTCATCGATGGTGATGCTACCCAAGATGATGATGGTGATACTTCTCCTTTCTCTTTTCTCACGTTTCCATTCTCTATCAACTATGCAGGATGATGACGATGATGCTCTGATGGTGGGAAAGGCGATAATCATGGAGGAGAGAAAGAAATTTTAGACTTATTATATTTTTGTCCAACTCAGATATTATTTGCCCTATCTGGTTCCATGTCAGCATTTTTTAGTCAAATTTTTTAAAAAAAATAGTCAACGTTGCTCAATTAACGACAGTGGTATTTTAGAGCGTCTTTTAATCATGATAGGTATTTTTGCTCCTGATATTTTATTATGGTACTTGATGCTCCTTTTTAATATCACAATGGGTAAATTTGCACCTTCACCCTTTATTTTATAATTTCACAAATAAACTATTTTTATTTTATCACAATAATTTTAGGTATTTTTTTAAACTATTATCACATTAAAAACATAACATCAAACACTACTATTTAATAAAGTCCATGCCCTTTTCAGTCATTTTACAACTAAACTCACTTTTCTATTAATCATCTAAACAATTTTTAACTTTTCCCACTAACTTTTTATAAGCAACTATCCAAACATAAATCGCATTACACTAACTGACTTTTAACTCTAACTTCAGTTTAAAAAACTTAGTTAGATCGAATAGAAGTCAGTTTTGACACAGCTAATCCAAACACACCCTAAGCTATCTAAGCTAAGGAAGTGTAAAATGTGCTTGACAGTGAAAGTATGGCTTAAACCCCTTGATATTGATAATGATGATGAAGATCTTGCGCATACAAAAGATGGATATTAGGGCTCATTGCAAGTAGCTTAAGGGAGAAATAATATGGTGATGATGAACATATCTCTGGTGAGAATAGCACACGATGGTAATGGCGCTGGAAGGTAATAACAACAGAAAGGAATGACAAGTGGTTGTTTTGTAAAAGGGAAAAATTCAATGCACGAGAGGCTATATACACCTAAGACAAACTATTTATACGGGTTAAACCTAGCAACCTATGAATATAAGTACTTCTAATCTTTAATACTTAGGGGAAACCGAGTGCTTTACCACAGCATCGAGTGATTTACCTACACGTTATGAAAGATTAATATTATCACTGCATCAAAAAGTACTTTTGACATTTAAAATTTTTTTTTATAAAAAAAGCAAAGATAAGAAGTAGGAATATGAAATAAAAATTGATTTCTACCATTTTTGTTGATTAGTACTTAGCCAATATGCAATATAAGTTAATACAAATAATTTATTAGGAATAAAAAAAGGAAAAATGACCACAAAGTACCATATGAATTTCAAAAAGTCAAAATAGGTATCCAAATAAGCAAAATGACTAAATGGGCATAAAGTACCAATCTGGAATTTTCTCTTTTGGCATAAAGACTGAAATGCCTTGATGAGTGAGGGAAAAAGAAACTAAAGGTGGAAAGAAAGTAAACAGAGGAAACCATTGATGAAACACATGAAGAAGGAAAGAAGAATGTTGGAGCAACTTGGAGCAACATGTTTAAGCCGAAAAGAGGTAAGTTTAAGCCTGTAGTCTTTGAAATTGGTATTATCTTACTCCTCTACATCACCATTCTGTTGACATTATTGATTTAGTAGATTTTGGTTGTGGGTAAGAGGGTTTATAGTAAGAAAGGGAGTGAACATGTGGCATTAAGTAACTGTGTAGAAGTTGATGATGGGCTTTGGGTTGTTTAGTTTTGTGGCTGTTTCATGGCGAAATGGGGATGGGTTTATTAGAAATGAGGGTTTATATTTAGTATTTGGAATGACATAGCATAAATAAGAAAAGGTGGCAAGCAATTATGTAGTCGTGAAGTTTGCGTCTAGGTGGTTAGTGTTGTTAAAATCAATAATAGAGTTGTGAAACCCTATAATAAAGTTGCAAATAGAAGAAAAGTTTTGTGTGTGTGTGTGTGTGTGTGTGTGTTTTGGGTGTCATGTATATTGATGAAAATTGAATGGTGAAGAATTTTATTTTTTTAATTTGTTGTTTGCTGCAAGTTAGCAAGTTCTGATGTCTTCTAACATTGGATCAACATTTTCAAAATTATTTTCATGTAGGTAGGAAGTTTGTAAAAAATGGTAATGGAGAAGTTAAATACTGTGATGAGACTATCAGAGTAAGAGTAATAGACGAGGGTACAAGACTTGAAGATTTCAGAGCAATGATAGGAGAATGGTTAGTATAGATTGTCATAGTTGTGATATTAAATACACTTTGAGTTTTGATGACATAGTATTAGTAGATCTTATAGATGATGGTGAAGTTGATAATCTATTTGAATATAATAACCGTAATGCACATGTTTATATAGCACATAAAGGTAATGACAAAGTGGAGGAAGAAATGGGTGGTCTATAGAAATATAAATGACAAATTTTTTGTTGTTGTTAAAGCTGATAATTGTTATAATATTGTAGTAAATCTATTAACAACATTGGTAATTATACATGCAAGATCTCAAAAATGTTAGGACTGTTACATCAGAATGATGAGCCTACATTAGAAGAAAATGCTTTGAAAAATACAAGTTATGAAAGCAGTGAAGGAACTAATGTGAGCCTACCATATGGAGTAGTGAGTGCGCCAACACCTTTATCAGAGATGAATTCTTTGAAATGGAAGGAAATATTTGTTAGGATGGAGCCAGACTTTTGCACATACAGAAGATTTCAAAAAGAAAGTACATAAATTTAGTAATGCAAACAAGTTTGAATACAAGTATGTGAAAAAATTGTAAGGAAATTATGTATGTGAAATGTGAGGTTGAAGGTTGTCCATGGAGGGTAAGAGTCGGTAGAAAGAATACTCCCTTTTTACATGTGTCGACATTTATAAATAAGCATGTTCATGATGCTTAAGATAATCTTCACATGACACATGGTGATTTAGCTAGCTTGACATCATCAATCATACTTGATGAGGTAAATGATCACATAGACAGGTGTCCAAATGACATAAGGAAGAGCTTGGAAAGAGATTATGGCGTGAAGTTGAGCAAGTATATAGGGTGAAGCAAAAAGCGTTAGAGGAGATATAAGGCAGGCCTAACCAGTCTTATATGCTTATTCAATGGATATATGAACGGTTAAAGGAAACAAATAACAAAATTGTGGCCAAATGGGTTGCTAGTGCTAATAACACATTTGAGCGTGTGTTTATAGCATATAGGTGTTGTATAGAAGGCTTTATAGCTAATGCTAGACATGTACGGTATATTGATGGAAGTCATTTAAGTGGATCGTATAAGGGGACGTTACTGTCAGCCTCTGCTTATGATGCTAACAATGAATTGTTACCTTTTGTGATTGTGATTGTAAAGGAGAGACACTTGAGCATTGGACATGGTTCTTATATATGATTAAGGAGATAGTTGGGTCAATAGAATTGACAATTATGTCAGATTGACACAATGCAATTATAAGTGCCGTGCAAGCAATATTTAGCGGTAAGAGGCATACATACTGTTATAGACAAGTAAAGGAAAACTTTAGTACACAAATAATTAAATTAAATAAAGGAAAAAGGAAGACTAGTGGAAAACCAAGGGAGGAGGAACTGCAACACCTAGATGCTATTGCATATGCAAGGCTTGACATTGATTTAATGGTGCAATGGATAAAATGAGAAAGTTCAATCCATAATTATTTGAGTGCCTTCTTAATCATGGTGATGTGGAAAGGTAGGCCTTAAGTAAATTCCCATTTAAACGATGGGGTAACATCATAATAAACCTTGCTGAGCCATTCAATGCTTAGATGTTGAAGGAGAGACGATATAATGTTGCCCAACTTATACATGAGCATTATGAGAAAGTGGCCAAGAAGATGCATGCAACAAGCATAGCAATAAGTAATTAGAAAACTGGTGTAGGCCTAAACATAGATGTAAAATTGGTGGATCATGTTGCTAGATCAGCACGTATGTTAAGTATACCTTATAGAGAAGGTAGGGTGTGTGTCCATATAGCAAAAGGAGTTGTACATGTTGATCTTGGTTCAGGTAAATGCACCTGTGCAACTTGGCAAATGTCAGGCATTCCATGTCCCTATGCCTGTGCAACTATTAAGGCTATTAATTGCAATGTGTATAAATTTGTTGATGAATGCTACAAGACTACATCACAGCAAAAGATTTATAGGAGGACTATGATTCTAGTAGTGATCGTAGACATGCCAAATCCTAACAACTATTGGGTGAAAAATATACCGAATCAAGTGTTCTTGGCACTACCTTTGACTAGTCAGCCACTAGGAAGGCGTAAAATAAAGAGACGAGAGTCATGGTTTTAGAACAAGAAGATCTACCATTGTAGAACATGCTAAGAAGTTAGCTATATAAGAAGAACATACAAGAATCCAAACCCAAGATGAAGTTAGATGTCAATAGATATGGTCATTTTTTGGTGTAAATAGAATGACTTTTGAACTCTTCTTAATTTTTTGAGAGATGACTTAGTAGACAGGGTATTCCATTTCTATATGATGTTTAATGAATAGGATATGTGTTGTGGGTTAAATGACAAGAAAATATTAGGTGCTGGTTTAATCTTAATGTTAACTTGTCATTTCAACATATGTAAAGTGTAACATCTAGACTTTTGGGCCTAGAAGCATCAGAAGTAGCCTGAATTGGATAGGCTACCAAACCCTTTTTGAGCAGAAATCCCAAAGATGAGAAAGGAAGTCAAAGCAGTTTCAGGGACTAAACTGCAAAGTAAAAGTTTTTCAAGGGGCTCAGTATAATCAAGGTCAGAGACTCCAATAAAGTCTCAAAGGCCTAGAGAGAGAAAAGAGACTAGATATAGGCCAAAGGTTGAGTTAGAAGCCTCAAAAAGAGGATTATATGAAGTTAAGTCCAACTAGGGACTAAACTGTAAATTCTGAAAGTTATGACCAACAGGGGTAAAAGTGGAAGAGGGTACAGAAAATTCTAAGAAAAATCCCAGAAAATAGGAAATAATATTCTAAGACTCTTCTGTGAAGAGAAATGACAAAAATACCCCTGAGGCAGCTTAAATGGAATTTATCAGGTTATGGCCAGTAAAAAGTATACCATTTGAGGTAATTATTTAAAATAGCAAGAAACCTCAAAAATGTATACAAAAATGAGATTAAATGGTTAAAAGGTTGTATATTAGTGTGCTCTACAAGGTAGCCAGAGCCAGCCAGGTTTTCATTAAACAGGCATGATAATTTATAAAATTAGTCCCGCAACCAAAAGGCCATTGGAGTGGCTTTAATAAAATAAAGAGCCAGTTTTGCAGATAAAAGGGTATTTTAGTAAATGAATTTTATGCAAGGCTTAAAGGAAGTGTTATGGCCTAAGAAAATTTATAGATACTCTCTAGAATTAAAGGGAATTTGTGGATCTGACAAAAAATAATTACAGAGGCAAGAGCACTGTAATTATAGAAAAGAAGTTAAACCCGAAGTAAAAGTGCACCAATAAAGTGTTAATCAGAGTCTTACACTTTGCTTGGCCCACAAGTCGCCACTTGTCAAGCCTTTAATGGATGGTAATTAAAGCTTTCCAAGTGTCAAGCTACCAATGGAGAGGATCTTGACTTTGGAATTTAATTACATTATGATTTAAGTTAATTAAGAGAGAGGATTAAGATTAAGTAGGCTAATGACACTTGGCATAACATTAATGATAGTTGGTGGGATATTTTGTACACATTAATGAGCTTCTTCTCCCCCTAATTGTTGATGGTGTTTCGGCCAATTGAGAGGAAGAGGGAAAAGAGAGGGTTTTGAAGGAGAACCAAGGAAAAACTATCAACTTTGATCAACCAATCAAGGATTCAAGGTTAGTTTTTGTTCTTAAGTTGTTCTCCACCTTGTTTGCTTAGGTTGTATGGTTGAAAATCATAGTTTTCCTTCTCTTTTGATGCTGGATGAAACATATATATTGTGGAGGAGGAAGTTTTGATGTTAGATCTAGCTAAAACAGTTTAAAGTATGGTAGATCCAAGTGGATCTATGTGAAAATTGGAAGAATTACGTGATGATTTGATGCCTATTTCGAATCATTTACTGTTCATATCTGGTTCTAAAATTTGGCATGCTTAAAGTACACTCTGTGAGCTTTAAATCCATGGGTAGAACACTTAATTTGGATATGTGTACAATTTATGGTGATTTTTCAAAGTTAGGGTTTGAAATCTGGAAACAGTGTTGAACTTTTGGGAGAGTGTCGAGTTCCGTACAATTCCGGTACTTTTCAGCGTAGAATTGGTTCCTGAAAATATTTTTCCTTTAAATTTAACTTAAGTATATTTCAGTGAGACTTGGAAGCAATCAATTTGAATTTTTCTATATTTAATTATGAATTTTCGAAGTTGAGTAAAAATTCTGGAGTTTCTGCGTGAACAATACCCGCGAACCAAAATTTCCAGATTTGGTGTTCTTATATCTAAGGCCATCTAAAGTGGTCCTAATTGACAAGAAATAGATCTTAAGGATAGGAAATGATAAGATTTATATTAGAAAAGTTAGAAAGAAAACCCTAAGACTAAGAGCAAGGGGTTGAGGTTCAAGAAAGCTAGTCTTGAACTTTATGTAATCTAATGGTCCTAATGGATTGTGTGATCATTATGGTTATGTTTAAGACCTTTGGAACATCCAAGAGGATTTTTGGTGACGTTGACCGAATGCCCACATGGTTGGAAAGTCAAGGGAGTCAAAGGAAAAGTAAGAGGAAAGCTTGAGGTGCAAGGTAGTGAACTTACCCTTTATGTGCTTGACATGGTATGCTCATGTGTTGGTTTGTATTTGTTGTTTGAATGATATTGTGACATGATCATTGTTGCTGGAAATGCTGTTTTTAATATGTTCCCATGGCCATGCATTTTTATACCAAGCATAAAGTATGATGGCATGTCACTAGTTAACTTAAGTTTATGAAAAACTACACACCATACACTAGCATCCATCTTGTGCATGTATATGGTAATGTTTACTACTGAGATTCCCCCGAATCTCACCCTTTTGTAACCAACCATTTAGGTCAATCAATGATGGGCACTAATGGCATGAGAAGCAAGGAGAAGAAGTGGAGAATTATTGATGCTAATGATTGATACTAATATTCAATGTATAATTCTCCTATGTTATAATTATGTTGTGAATGCCATGTATTTAATTATAAAGCTTATGGCATGTATAGGAATGTATGAGCATGAATGGGAAAAAGTAACCCCATGTTAGGCATGCCAAAGAAATAAAAAGAATTAAAGTAAAGAGATGTTAAGGGATAAAACGTAGGTCCTAAAGTAGTTAGTTTTGAGCTTCAGTTTGACCTATCAAATGAATGAGTTAAGTCACGATATTCGGTAGACTTATAGTACACATCCCAAGATTTAAAATGAGAGGTAGATCACCTCATTTGGATGTGTATACGAAGAGATATGAATTTTCAAAGTTAAGGCGCAGAATCTGGAGAGTCCAGATTTTACCAAACGAATAGTAATCTTAATCCAATAAACTGTATATTTTCAATGAGGATGAGTTCAGTTGAATATTTTTCCCTTAAAGAGCATTGAAAGAGCTTTCCGTAGAATTTTGGGACACCTCCATACGAGTTTTCTAGAATTAGTTATGACTTTTCAAAGTTGGACTTGCAATCTGAAAACTGGACAGTGAACAGTAATTTTCCGAAAATTAACGTCCAAATTGAAATTTTCAAGTTTAAGACCATCCTAAGTGGTTTGGAATAGTTCTAAATGACTGCTAAGGTACTATATAAGTAAGGTGTGACATAAAGTAACTACTGTCAAAGGGCTGCTGGTTTTTAGTTAATACTGTTACGTGAATGGTACATTCTATTACACATGTAGTTAGCATGGAAGTTAGTGGTTCAATATTTTCTCTGATGTACTTCGGGTGTAGTCGTTTCAATATATGTAATGTAATTGTTGTCATAGGGCTGCTGGTTTTTGGTAAATATTATTACGTGAATGGTACATTCTATTGCACATATAGTTAGTATGGAAGTTAATGGTTCAATATTTACTGTGATGTACTTCAGCCATAATCAATTCAATATATGTAATGTAACTATTGTCATATGGTTACTGGTTCTTATTAGTTTTTGGTAAAAATTGTTACATGAATGGTGCATTTTAGTACACATGTAGTTAGTATGAAAGTTAATGGTTTAATATTTGCTGTGATCTACTTCAGATGCATATCCACTAAATGGCTTGCTCATGCTTACAAGTTGCCCATCCCCCTGAAGAAGTGGTCATTTTCAGTATGTCAGTTGTAAATCCCATTATGTGTTTTGTAGAATTCAGGATCAAATTCTATTGCTTTGTAAAAACAGGTTGCCCCTCCCCCAAAAGAAGGTTGCAAAACCTATTTAAAAAGTGGTCATTTTTATTATATTAGTTGTAAATTCCACTATGTGTTTTGCAAAAATTCAGAAATTTTATTACTTTTCTTAGAAACATGTTGCCTATCCCTTAGAAATAGTTTGCAAAACCCATTGACAAAGTAGTAACTTTCAATGCTAAAGTTGTAAATCCTATTATGTGTTTTGTAAAATTTAATAATTTTATTGATTTTCGGAAACACGTTGTTCATTCCCTAGAAACAAGTTGCAAAATCCATTGACAAAGTAGTAAATTTCACTACTAAGGTTGTAAATCCCACTGTGTTTTGTAAAATTCAGTAATTTTATTGCTTTTTTAAAAACACGTTGCCTATCCTCTGAAAATAGGTTGCAAAACCCATTGACAAAGTAGTAAATTTCACTAATAATGTTGTAAATCCCACTGTGTTTTATAAAATTCAGTAATTTTATTGCTTTTCTTAGAAACACCTTCCCCATCCCCTGGAAACAGTTTGCAAAACCCATTGACAAAGTAGTGAATTCCACTACTAAAGTTGTAAAACTCATTATATGTTTTATAAAATTCAGTAATTTTGTTGCTCTTTTTAGAAATACGTTGCCCATCCCCTAGAAACAGGTTGCAAAAGCCCTTGACAAAATAGTAAATTTCACTACTAAGGTTGTAAACCACATTATGTGTTTTGTCAAATTTAGTAATTTTATTACTTTTTTTAGAAACACGTTGCCCATCTCCCAGAAATAGGTTGTAAAACCCATTAACAAAGTAGTAAATTTCACTACTAAAGTTGTAAATCCCATTATGTGTTTTGTAAAATTCAGTAATTTTATTGTTTTTCTTAGAAACATGTTACCCATCCCTTGGAAACAGGTTGCAAAACCCATTGATAAAGTAGTCACTTTCAATACGAAACTTGTAAATTCCACTATGTGTTTTGTGAAAATTCAGCATTTAATTTTATTGTTTTTTATAAACAAGTTGCCCAACACCTCAAAACAGGTTAAAAAACCCATTGAGGAAGTGGTTACATTTACTACGCTAGTTGTAAATCTCATTATGTGTCTAGTAAAATTTTGGGCAAATGGTTTAACAATACTAGGAAATTAGGAAGCTTCACATTACCTGAAAACAGTTTGCAAATCCTGTTACATACATAACTATAAGTCAAATATTATTAAACCTAAACAATGCAATTTTTTTACACTAGTGCTACATGATCAACCTTCCTAATTTACTGTTGTGACACATGCTACTTTTTCCTTGTTGTGGGTTCTTTATATGAAAGTAATATCAATACTTCTTCACGCCTTGAATTGAGGTCATGATTAACTAGCCACCATATTAGGTTTCGTCAAAAATCAGCAACATGTTCTTCACTATAGTCAAGCATCACACTGGGCTCCCATTTGCTCAACCATATTAATACATAAACACCACAGTCTCACTTGCACATGGCAACAATGTGTGAGTCAAAAACAAGCTAGGATTTATACATTAATATATTAAGAACATAAACTACTCACAGATTGTTTTGTTGAAGAACAGGGGCCCAAATAATGTCACTCATTTTCTTCTTCCCAATGGTATTAGGCTTCACTATATCAATCATTTCATAAAATCAATTTCTCTGCACAACACAGCTGTATTTGTAAATAAATTGGTAAACAAATAGCATCTTACACACAAAGAGTGACAATATCCTTACACATCCGATGACCACAATACTAACTTACCCGGTTACTTATTTTTTCAATTCCACCAAGTGTCCTTAGATGATCTCAAGTAATATCCTTATCAGATATTTTAACTAAAGGCCTAAAAATGTATTCTCAGTATCATTATGTGTGTAGTTAATCATTAAACAAACTATAACTAATATCATTCACAGTGCAACAAATGGTAACTTACCTGTCACCCTCCTAACTTGAACACATACAGGAAATCATGTTAAAAAACTTGTCCTTAGCCTCCATAGTCCTCTTTTTCCTCTTAATAGGCCTTGCCAAAATCCATAAAGGATTTATGGTTGACTTCATCCCCCCCTATGACCTCTGGGCTGTGCAGCCTTGTCCATGGGAAAAATTATAGTGGAATCCATATTTCCTACTTATATTCCTTCTTCCTCAACATTAATCATGTTGGCCTTGTCTGAGGCATCTATATGATCATGTACATGACCTGAGTCCTCTCCATCATCATCATCTCCCCCATTATCATCATCACTATCATCAACTACATTATCACCTCTCTTAACATTATCTGCATGTTCATCTTCTCTCTTATATTCATCTCCAACTTCACTAGGGCCCTCATGTCTGACAGTACGGTTTTCCTCCATCGTTAGCTGCACCTTATGTAGCTCCTCCTTTACTACACTAATAAGCCTCTTGTAGCTTAAATCAATAACAACCATCAACTTTTGATGTAAGTTCTGCAACTCTTGCATCACATTTTTCTTGTTAATGCACATTAAGATTTCCAAGCAAAGCACACACTGGGTATAAGTGAACCACACTTTTGCTTGTTCTCTCCTCATTCTCAACTCTAATTTTAGAGCCCTTTCCCTTATACAATAGGCCTTTGCAGCTCTGCCTTTGTTTCTTTGTCATCTCCTTTATCCTCTAATCAATCCAGAAGTAGCATTTATTGACCTATGTCTATCAGATTTAGACAATAGGAAGCGCTCAGAAAAATATAACTGCAACACCAAATTATTAACTTTACTATCACCCTATTCAAACAAACAATAAAAAAAAACAAGGGTAACAAATACATATCAATAAGAGATAGATGCATCCTCCAACATTACAACTCCCTTCATCATTGTCTTTATTTAACCTTCTATACACTTTGACATTATCTTCCGTCTCTTTCCACAAGTTGTTTACAATATGTGTGGCCCAATCAGATCAATGAAATCCATTCATAGTACAACACATCACCCTTACTAGCTTGTCACTCACTGTTGTTTGTGAAGTAGGAGCTAGAAAACTCCCATGTTTGTACAACATAAACAAGAACTCAAAGTTGTCTTCATTCTCCCTAGATTTAATGTCTTTAAGTATCTTGGTAAAAGAGACCTTACCATATTCATTCTTCAACCTCTTATATGTTTCATCATCAACAACAACATTTGTTCTTACCTTTTCCCCTGTGTGAGGTAAAACCAACAACTCTACAACATCTAATGCTTCTACTCCCTTGATTTTTCCCCTTATTGTAAATTGATGGGTAAGTGGATTATATTTGAAGCATACATATTATGAGGTCACGAGGGAGTCTCTCACATCCCATGTCAAGCAAACTTGAGAATCCTAAACTTTGTACCTTGGCTTTCAACCTTTCATTGCCATTTATAAATTTCACTAATGACTTGTATTGCTGAACTGAGCAACAGGTGCTAAAAGCAACTTTTTTCATCTACTTCTTCTTCATCCCTTGCTTTTTTGATTGGTTAACTTTATCATTATATTTCTTCCTCTCCTCTAGTAGCAGCTCCCTCCATGCCTTTGCTACCTCTCCAACTTCTTATCTCCTATTCCTAACCACTTTTCCCAGCTTAAATTCATCGAGAAACAACATGTACACAAGCACAATAGCATTAATGCATTAATTTCCTCATCTATGATATACTAATCTTAAGTATGACCAACTAAGAAATCTAAGATAATAGAAGGCTCTAAAACTCTCTTTGCAAGCGGCGATAGCACGGTGGAGGACGGTAACCCATCCAAGCATCAAAAGAAAAAATACAAGAAGATCAATGGGGACCAAGTAGGACAACCTGATGTTGAACAAAGCGAGAACAAGAACCAAACCTTTAAGGATAAACTAATAGGTTCGAACTAAAGTGGCTTTTCAAGCGACAAGAAGGGAAGCAAAGTGTTGGTTGATGCGTGGAACGACTACCTCAAGGGCTTGAATGAATACTTCTATACATGGTTTGAGGAACACAAGCAAAACTAGGCTAAGGAAGACGACGAGGACTGCCCCACCCTCTGAATAACTAGGGAGGAATATGAGCGCTGGTATGCTCCTTAGAGTAAGTCTCTTATCATAAAGCTCCTGGGCAAAGCAATCCCCCTATGGTTGATGAGAGCAAACCTAGCAAGACTCTGAAAAACCAAAGAGAAGTTTAAAATTTGTGACATGGATAATGGGTTCTTTGTAGTCTCCTTTGAAGAGGAAGAGGACTTGAATATGATCTACTAGGATGGGCCGTGGATGATTGCGGATAGATATCTCATTGTGCAACGTTGGCAACCCAACTTCAACCCCTAGAATGCTGATGTCCAAGAGAAAGTTGCAGCGTGGCTGAGAATTCCCGTACTACCTTTGGAGTTCTTCAACATTGAGAGCCTCAAGCGAATTGGAAACCTCATTGAAAGAACTTTGAAGTGACATAATAACCTATAATAGTGAAAGAGGAAGATTTTCTCAGATCTGTGTTAAACTAGATGATTGAACCCAATTGTTCTATATTATTTCATATCATTTTAAGGGTTTTTATGATAGATTTTGGCACTTTTTAATGATAATTGTGCTTAATTTAAAGTAAGAGTCCTTGCTTTGAGTCAGTATCTTTTTGAGAGTAAAATTGTCATAATCGGTTATTAATTATATTCAATTGATTTCTAGGATAATTGATACTTCAAAGTATTGCTTTTCATTGCAGGAAACTTAGGAATTGGAGCCAAGATCAAGGACCAAGGGATGACACAACACAAGATTAGAGTATTAATATTAGCACACTTCGCCACGGTGAAGGCGCAACTTGAAAATCTCACTAGTGATATCTTGGGCAGAGTTTGTAGCAGCCAACTTATAACTTTGCTGTGGCAAAATCACAAGATTAGGCGAAGCTCCTCTCAGGAATACTTTGTCGTCGCAAAGTTATACTTGCACCGCGGCAAACTCCTCATATAAGCAACGCTAGATTTGGATCAAAACGCGAAAATGAAGCATCTACTCATATGATCCAACCTAGATGGACCCCTTAAACCCTAGAAACCCTATTTTCGAAAAAAGGACTCCATTCTATTATCTTCAACACCTCTATTCTCTCATCTTCTTGCCTCTCCACCTCCATCTTCTTCCCTGTCCATTTCCTTCACCTTTCCTTCACTCCATCTCATTTCCTTCCACTCCCAGTTGCCATGGCTAATGGATTCACTTCAGTTAGAGCTTTTCTTGAAGCTATGGAGGTCTAGGGTTTATCAACTCTTGAAGATGGTGGGGTGGCATAAGTTTCCAAACTTTAAAGGGGAGTTTAGTTTCAGTTTTCAATTTTTAACTATGATTTATTGCTTTCTAGGTCTAGGAGTTGTAAATTCTTAGTTAGGAACTTGGGATTGTTACTGTAATTATTAGTTAATAATTACATTTGTAGTTGGATTGATTAATGTAGAATTTTATGCTTAAATATATGTGGTTACATATATGCTTCTTTGTAACTCTCTTGATTCTCTCTCATCTTGCATGGTTGTGTTTTGATACTAAGTTGATTGTGGGTTACATTGAACCAATTGCATTAATCATTCTTAAATTGCACATTAGGGGAGCTTAATAATGTTTTCATTAATGGAGTTCATTAATTTAAACATTGGACTCAATGAGTTATTGAGGTTGTTATTAAGAAAACCTAATGGATTTGTGAAACTCCTAATATGATGAACTATGATTGCCATTAAAACCATTCTCAAGAGATTTCCTATTGTTCATTTCCCTTCCATCATCATTATCCCAAAAAACCAAAAATATAGTAGCTTAGATTTGTTTTCATTGCATTTAGTTTAGTCACCATTCATTTAAATCTTAAGAACCAAACCCCCTTTCATTACATTGTATGGCATTTAGTCTAGCTTAGGTAATTAATAAAGGCTCTTAAAAGTGAAACGACCTGAGTTTGCACTATACTGCATAACTTGGATTTATTTTTGATTGAGAACTCTAAGGCGAATGATAAAAGGTCCTCATCACTAAACCTTCAAAAGAAGTTAAAACTAGCGGTTAATATCTTCAGTAGACGACGTACCTTAAAGTATGAAGGACTCTACTTGATTTGCTTCTATTGTGGTAGGTATGGTCACTACAAAGATGTATGCCTAGATAACCATAAAACCCCCGACCCCAGTACTGAAATGGCAGGAACGTCGAAGAGCTCTTTAGCTAAAGACACATGCAAAACTCCCAAACCGATGAATGGGGATTCAAATACTACCGTAGTGGACCTGACTACGGTGCAACCATAACCATGACATGTTATGTTTGAAAGTGGGATCCCAAAGCATCCATGTGACGAACCAGCTGCTGGTAACTTCTGTGGTAGCACAGCACTACCACAGACAGACAAACTTGGAGTTTGGAACCTTGTTCAACGGAACAAAGGCCCAAGATCAGGAAACTATGTAAAATTAGGATCTGGCAGTAATAACTAAGAGAATAATCAGGACAATAATTTCAAACCACTACAGAATTGCAACAGAGGCAAACTAGTGATTCTAGATACCCCGAATAGGAAGGAAGTGGTCATAATAACACAAGGAAATAACGGTTACCAAAAAATCACGGGGAAAAAAGCTCAGAACAAGAAAATGTGGGTCCCAGTAGACCAAGTCAACTCCTCATATAGCAACAAGAAAATGGGCGGAAAAGCAAATATCCCTCCTGGGCCCACAACGAACCATACCAAGACGCTAAATTTGACTACTGCAAGCTCTGATTTTTGGAAAGCCCAAAACCCCTTCAAGGCCTTAGTAGGCCTACCTGAATATGAAGCACAAGTAACCAGTGGGATTAGCTATGTGGGAACGTTTGAGCCATATAATCCTAACGAGACGATGACGGAACAAGATACAGCAACTTACGCCACAGAGACTGAGATCACCAACCTAGATACAGACATGACACCGATGCATACCAAGACCAAGTCAGACCCCAGATCCTCTCTCAAGGCAGAAACAACAGTTTCTCCCTCAACCAATCAGGGGTCTACAAGCAAGAACTCCCCTCACACCAATGCTCCATGAATTACATATTTTGGAACTGTAAGGGAACCGGGGCCAAGGCTTTCCCAAGACTTATCAGAGAAATTAAAAAACACTAAAAAGTTGATTTTTGCGCCTTATTTGAAACCAAAGCTAGCGGAGACAAGGCCAAGAGTACATGCAAAAAATTGGGTTTCCAACACTTTGAAGTCCTGGATGCCTCAGGCTTTCGTGGTGGCATATGGGTACCTTGGACAAATGAAGACTTTTCTTTGTCAATAATTGAAGCCAATAGTCAGGTTATCCATGCAATGGCTGAACGATGCAATGAAAAAATCTTTATTACTACTGTCTATGCTTGTCCTACCCTTTCTGTTCGACACTCATTATGCTTTGTGCAACCACTTCATGGAAATATTCAAACCCTCTTTGTGCTCCTGCCGTGAATTCTCAACCTCTTTGTCTTATGCAAAAGTGAAACCCACTTGGGTTTGATGCAAATACAATTACAGGTTTATCCAATTCACTCACTATGATTCTCTCGTCGGCTTCTTGTGAGGAACCCATGATGGGAACTATGATGGGGTGTTGTGCTGATGAGAGCCATTTTACCGTAGAGGAGAACACAAGTCCTACTGAGCTCAGAACAAGCCAACAGTCAATCCTTTTGACCGCTATGATTTCTTCTTTGTCTGAGTAACCTTGCGTACGAAGTTTCGAGTAAGCCCTTATCGACCATTCTCCAGTGGTTGAAGCCTCTGTTTCGGCGTCGATGTTGTTGGGTATGAACAAGCACAGATTTTCACAAGCAGTGCTTCTTTGGATTCTGCTGCGGTTTTTTTTTTTTTGCAGGCAAGGAAGACGATTATGGCGAGAATGACAGGGATATTGATAGACCAAGCAAAGACCAATCATAAACAACGTGGTTAGGAGTGATAAGATTCATTTTTATAAAGTGTTGAAGAAGAAAATGGAGAGAGAGGAGGAAAGGAGGTGGAAAATGTAGTGAGTTTCTCAAAGAGGCAAGAAAAAGTGGAGTATACGTATATGAGAGCTTAACAAAAGTTGGTGTGAGATTGAGGCTTTGAATGTGAAGACAACAGAACAGCTCTTGCCTCGTGTCAAAGCACAACAGTGGAGGAGATGTTCAGACGGAAATGTTAACGGCATTAATAGTTATTTAACAGCAGAGACTAATTGCTCCAAAGATAGATAGTTAAAGGATCTAATAAAAAGGAAAAAAAAGTGTAAAGACCTAATTTAAAATTGATGAAAACTATGAGTACTCCCAAATTAATTTTTCCTTATGTTAATTACATTTTTTTTTTGTAAATCTATATGATTGAATGTGCTGGGGCAGTTAGAATAACAATAATGAGGGATTTTATGAAAATTTCATCGTTTTTTCTTTAAATAATATATTTATATTTTTTATGCATATAGAAATTAAATATAGATAAAGTTTTAAAAGCAGCATTTTTTAACTCGTTCTTTTTTGTTTTTTGTTCATCATGAGAAGTTTGTCTCATTTCATTTTTATCTTCTCAACATTCGGAATATAATGAGCAATAAATTATAATATACGGATATTTTAAATAAACAAACAAATATTATTCTATTTTTAAGAAATAGTAGTTTTATCTCAAAACTATTAAGTCTTATCCTATAATATTAAAATCTTATGAAAACAAATCTTATCAAAATCACGATTTTTTTTTTTTACCAAGGATCAATATCACGATTTAATGTTCTTCGTCTTCCATTAAAAATAATTTATCCTTTTCAATTTCAAAAGCAACATTCCTTTCCTAAATTTTCTTGGACTAAATGAGTTTCCTTAATTTATCAATTAAGTTATAGTAACATATAAAGGATTGTTTACTCTGAAGTAAAAACCAAAGGCACTAGTGTGGGGGTGTGTGTGTATTACCCCCGTTTTTTAATATAAAATTTAGTTGACTAATTTTAATATATTAAAACAAATTAGTTAAATTAATTATTTATAATAAATAGATGTTGTCTTTTTTAAAATACTTTTTTTTAACAATAAATAAGCATTTTCTTCTCTAAAATACCCTTGTTAATCATGTGTATTAATTAAAACTACTATTTGATGAAATATTTAATATTTGTAACTATTACAAAGACTACCTTAAAAAAATGGTTGTTAGTATTTACCAAAGGAATGGATAAATCATATACATACACAAACCTCTATGTATGTATGTATGTGTATATGGTATGATATATTAGGGAGGATCAATCTAAATAAGATAGCAAAAAGTAGGCCAAAAAAAAAAACAGATGGCAAAAAGATTAAATCTAACTGGATATGCATCGTTGTCCTATTAACTAACTAAACAGTAGTAATTAATTACGTTGGTAAATAGCAAACTAAATATAATTTATTATAAAAAAGAATAAAGAACTAATTGATATTGTTATGGCAATAAAAATTGATTGCTCGATGGTCACCTAAAACAAATCCCGAAATCTTACGGGGCATGACTTGGATTAGAGGCATATGATTCCAAAATCTTGATTCAATTTTTTGGTTCCTTCTTCTCCCAAGTGCCATTCCTTTATAATGAAAGAGAATGTTACATTATATTAATCTTAAACAAGCATACTAAAAACTGTATAATAAATCAGTTCCCTATTTGATATGAATTTTTCTAGGGGTCATATCGTTTTTAGTCACTGGTTTTTCTAATCGTTAATTTAAAATATAAATTTTGACTCAGTACAATTTAATCTTAATTTTTAGTTTATTGAGTTAAAGAATTATAAGAATCGAGATGTACTGAATTAAAATTATGAGAATTAAATTATTATTTTTTAACTTTAAAGAATGAATATGAAAAAAGTTCAGAAATGAAATTATGTTTTCCCATTGTTTTTAACCCACACATTTTTTATGTACAAGTCAGTCTCTTTATTATAGTTATGAAATTAGAAAAACATCTGTGTTGTCTCAAGGAAATAAATACTTTAAAAAATAATAATTTCTTGAGTTAATAATAAAATACAACCTCTTTAGTCACTATAAAAGAACAGAAATTAGTAATAAAATTTTTATTGCTATTTAGCTAGTGACAATTTTTTTATCATAAAAAGGATTGTCACTGATTTTTTTTTTGGCCAAAGATTGTCGCTTATTAATTAGCGATAGAGATTGAAATTCTAAAATTACATAGCTAATTTATATCATTTTTATAATTTTATAATACTATCTCTTATTCTAAATATAAGATCTAATTTCTAGTATAAATTGTACTACAAATTAGATTTTATATATGGTAACCGAGATAGTACCGAGCTTCTATTATCGGCCGAGTCACATCACTCCCTTATTACATATTTATTGCATTTGCCCCAAAATGTTTGTGGTTTGCATGCTGCGTTAAGGAATATATGTTGAGCACTTGAAAAAATTAGGAGTCCAATTGAATGATATGTTAGGATACACTTGATTTTACCAGAAATTTTTAATTACATTAGAGAATGAATGTAGAAAGGCATAGGGTTCCCAAATCTTGATTTTTTGATTCCTTCGTTTGCCAAGCGTTAAAATTCCTTGCAAGAGAAAGTAACATTATATATTAATCTTAAATAAACATATTTTGTAAAAAAAAATATTGAATAAACATACTAAATATTATAAATAGGGAGACAAAATGAATCAAAATTTTATATTTAAGGCAAAAGTAAATTTCTCTAGCTCTTACGTTTAACATCAGAGGAGTATCATCAACATAAGAGTATAATCAAATTAAAGGTTATCATGACATGATCATCTATAAAACACGGCCCATATCGGCTGTGATTTTTTTTTTTTTGGCCCAACCATATCGGTTGTAATAAGTGGGTCTTCATTTAAAACTGGAGGAGTATATCTTGTAGTGTCACATTATTTATATTCCATGTGATCTTTATCATAAGAACCCCGAGTCCTCAGGTATGTTTTCATGATATAACATATTTTTTCTAAAGTATTACACTTTTCACCTAGTATCCTTAACTAGTAATAAAACTAACTAATTAACCAAACTTTTCCAACTAATAACTTTTATTGAGAGCAATTTAGTATTTATAGATTTAAATTTTGATTTTGGTTCTTTTAAATAACTACCATTTTAAAAATTATTCTCAATAAATATCATTCTCTCGAAATTCTTGGTTCTAATTTTTTTTTTTTTTAAGTTCAAAGCAGTTGACTTGGGGCCTATTTGTGAGGGCATTTTGATGGGTAATCGTGAAAGGCAAATAACAAACTATGATATTGATGAAATTTGATTGTTTGTATTAGCGACAAGAATTGTGCTTTTACATCAAGAGCCACAATAAGTCATGGCAAAATTTTGCTACTTATGTTGATGAGAAGTATTCAAAGCCGGAGAGAGAAGTTAAAAAAAAAAAAAAAAACAGAGAAAATTATACACAGGTCTCAAGGAGGAGATTTTATTTATCTAAGGTCTCACGAAATGTCAAAATTACTAGCAAGTCCTAAAGGATCTTAAAGTATTTTATTCTTATTCTAAAATGACATCACTACCCCTCAGATTTTCAATTCACATTTTCTCTGTCATTGCAATTAACAACTTCAGCAGCGACTATTAACAACCCAATGAGAAGGTGTTAACAACCGAAGCAGTATCCGTTGACAATTTACTTTATAGGATCATATAACCTCCACATAAGAGTAAATTATAACCAAATAATATAATATAACAACTTTAACACTGAAATGGGAAGCTTTTTGAAACCATTAAGAACTTTAACTAAACTCAATAAGATTATAGTAAAATTTTAATTCAAAAATCCATTGATAACCTCAACGTGAGTATTAATAACCCACCAAGAATTATTGACAAACTAGACAGTGTCTGTTAATAATTAATTTTATAGGATAATATAACCTCTCGCAACTATAATGAACCAAATTATAACTAAATAGGGTTAAAATTGATCTTATGTAGTTGTTATGTTGTACTATTTAGTTATAATTTGATCTTATGTAGAGGTTATATTATCCTAGAAAGTCAGTTATTAACAGACATTCCCTAAATTGTCAATAGCTCTCTTTGGGTTATTAATACTCACCGTTGAGGTTGTTAATAAATCTCCGCATTTAAATTTTTCTATAATCCTATTAGGCTTAGTTAAAGTTCTTAATGGTTTTGAAAAGCTTCCCATGTCAGTATTAAAGTTATATTATACTATTTAGTTATAATTTACTTTTATATGCAGGTTATGTGATCCTATAAAGTTTGTCAGCGAATACTGCTTAGGTTGTCAACACTTTCTCATTGGGTTGTTAATAGTCACCACTGAGGTTGTGAATCGTAATAGCAGAGAAAATATGAATTGGAAATCTGAGGGATAATGATATCATTTTACAATTAGAATAAAATACTCTAAGGTCCCTTGGGACCTGCTAGTAATTTTGACATTTTATAAGACTTTGAATGAATAAAATCTTTTTCTTGGGACCTGTGCGTAATTTTCCCTAAAAAAAAAGTTGGGTTCCACCTTAAGGAATTTATTACTCCTCTCTCTCCTGTGTTGCCCGTCGTCTCTTCGTCCACATTATCACCACATGTTCATCAATATGAGCCGCCATGTCATCACCTTGTCCGCATCATCGATATGTGTTGGTTTGAATCTAAGACCTCCTGTACGTGTGTTGAAGCTTTTGCCAATTGAGTTAAGAAGCAACTACGAAATTTTTATACAAAAATAAACATATATAATATTTCTAATAACAAATACAAATATATATATAAAATAAATATTATATACATAATTTAATATATTATTATTTATTTGAATTTAATTTTTATATTTTAGTAAAAAAATTCCAATAATTTATATTTTTATTCAAATATTTAACAAAATAATAAGTATACTATATATTTTTATTTTTATTTTCTTTTATAATATTTGTATTTTTTTAATTTTATATAATATATTGTTTAAAAATTATGATATATTATATTTTTATTTTAATAACAAGTTTAAAAAATAATTGTTGTATATTATATTATATTCTTTATGATGGATTAGTGATGGAATTACGACAGAAATCAGTGACGAAAAAATTCCGTCACTAATCATTTAAAACAAAATTAGTGACGGATTTGTGATAGAATTTAGTCCATTGCTAACTTAGTAACGGAATAATATTCAGTCACTAATCCATTGCTAACTTAGTGATAGAGTAGAATTCCATCACTAATCTGTCACTAATTTAGCGACAAAAATTTTTCATCACTAAATTTCATCACTAATTTTAGTGATGGAATTTGCAAGGGATTAGCGACGGAATAAAATTCCGTCGCTAAATTCCGTCACTAATCCCCTGTTTTTTTATAGTGTAAATTTTAGTATTTTTTTAAGTGTATATATTAAACAGAAAATTGTTATATTTTAAAGAAGAATTAACACAGTTTAATGTTTTTCTTGATCTGTATAAAATATGTTAAAAGTGTTTTGTAAATAGGACAAGATAGTATGCTGTTATAATAAATAAGAAAAAGAATAAAAGAAAATGTATGGGGAAATGTAACCAGAGAGTATAGCATATGAGAGGAAATCAATTATATATATTATTTAATAAAATTCATATCCTTTTTTGTCATTTTAAAACTAATTTACTTTTTCAATAATAATCCAAATAACTACACTTTTACAAACTGACTTATTTATAAAGAATCAATTCAAATATAAATCATATTACCCAATCTAACTTTCACCTAATTTCACTTTTTCAAAAGTCAAATTAAAAATAATAAGCTATCTTTTCTACTACCTATCCAAGTAGAGCCTTAATTAGTTTGGTTGCTCATTGGAATCAGTCAAATTAAATTTGACGATTGATTCAACTTCAATAAATTAAAGTTACTTCTCATATGCGGCTCATCCCAGATGAGGAAAAATAATCAACTTACTAATTAAAAATTACAGATAAAAGGAAAATAGCTAGTGTTCACAATTACTTTAGTAATTGTTAGATTTTTGGTCTTGGATCTGCTCTTGATAGACCGGACTATTAGACTGGATATTAAGAAAATATTCCAATCAAATGTCCAAGCAAAATTATGATATTTTGACTCAATCAAAAATTTTAAATCAAATCTAATCGATTACGATATAAGTTAAATTAATTTATATTGTAAAGATTAAATATATATACATTAGAAATATATATTTAAAATCAATTAAAGTTGATTCTAGATTTAAATTCAAATTCATAATCTTATCAGTTAAAAGATATTTGAATATTAAAATTCAAATTCAAATTGATAAACTTAGTGGATATTTTGTCCTCCCAAAATACCCCTTGCCAAAGATATAGATAGAGGCCTCCATATGTGTTGCTCTAATATTTTCTCTTATGTGTTGATCTACTATGCCACTCAAGTTTAGACTCTAGTAGTCTAAATCTGTGTGAACTGGTCGAGCTCCTGAGAAATAACCGGATCTGAAAATAAAATAAATCTGACCCCGTACGTGTTTCTTGTTTATATTTAATATTTCTGATAGAAATGAAAACGCTAAGATATATTTTCTAAAGCAAAATAACCATACCGTCAAAAATTCATCCTATGTAGTATGTGTTGTTTTCCATTATTTAGATGTAATATATGAATCCTATACCCATCATATTATAAATATAAAATTTTTAGAACAAAATGCAACAAAACTACTAACAAATGTGAAAATCAGAACGAACAAAAATGTTAAATTTTGTCTCCTATACGAAAGCAACACACATAAAATAAAATTTATATCATATTGCAAAATTCTTCAATTTCGTGATCCCATTTGCAATTTTCACACATATCTGGATCATTGTCATTGCCGTCTTTAGTCATGAAGCACCAACTTACAATTCTGAGTCTCCATATATTTGTGCATGGAACATTTTTATACAAATGATCTCTTACTGTCATCGCAAGACTAGCACGCATATTGTTCCACCTCAAATAGCGAACAAATTCTGCAACATTGTTCTTATAACTAAGGAAACATTTCTGATTCCTTTAAAACCTCAAGTATCCCAAAGCTACCTCAAGTTCTTGTGTCCTTAAAATTCTTGTTGTGTCACTGCTCATTAGAACAATCATGGCAAAGGCATGCATTAATCTAGTGTGTCCATTTTGGGCAACCATACAAGCCAAATCCGACCCTTTCTCGTAAAGCTCCAAGTCAATGATTCTTGTAAAGCTCCAAGCTAAGTCCCGCTTGATCTGCAATGACTTAAGAATGAATTTTCCTGTCGAATTTCTTGGAATCCAAAGAAGCATGCTTGTATACATGGTCGTCATCTGTTATATTGAGCAGCTCTTTGGAAGTCAGTTTAAGGTGACAGAGGTCAGTGAGTGATTGAGATTCAAATTTTGAAATAATGTGCAGCAATGCCTCCATTGGCAAGCCACAAGCTATGCTGTCAGAATTTTCCTCACAAGTAGTGGTTTCAATCCTTTTAAGCGGTGGTAAATCAACCATAGTCATTGGAATTGCAATCTAGCTGAACCAGAAAAAATTATAATATATATGTCAAAAATATTTTTAAAAAAAGGAAAGAAAAATATAAAAACTAAATAATGCACATATATATTATCATAATAACACTTAATATTTAAATCAAAATATAGTAACTTGATAGATTCTTAAGGAAGAAGTTTTAGAGAGTGAGAAATTAAACAAGAACACAGGACCGAACTAAAACATTAAATTTACAAAAGGAATGCATATAATATAAGCTTGAATCAGCAGATCTTGATGAGTCTTGCTATACACTGGAATAAACAATTTTTCAGATTCATTCTAGTTTAAATCAGACAGCTCAATTAATTGGCTAGTATGATTTGTTCTTTCATACAGAAAGTTCCAAAATATATCGATGATGATATAAGAACTTGTTTATATTGTTCATGATTCAGCTCTTTTAATATTCATCTTCCTACACCCTATGTTGTCGCGTATTACGTTTTGTATATATGAATTGTTTGGTTATGATTAAAAAACAAAAAAGAAATTAAATAAACATTATATACGAAAGATCTTAAAATAGCTTACCAAAACTGTATGCTTTACCTGTGCGTTAGAAGTCTCGCTAATTGTGCCTTAGAAGCCTCTTTAATTGAAAGATTGGTTCTGTTCTGTGAGAAAATTTGGATCACTCAACAAGGGGTGTGGGTGTGTGTGTGTATATATTGCCAAAGGAAAGGACAAATCATATATCTATGTATCTATCTATATATGTACATCTCAAGAAGATAGATATGATATGATATATTGGGAAGGGATAAATCTAAAAAACAGAAAACATATAAATAATTATCAAAATGAAAAAAATACGAAAACAGAAATCACGGTATGCTAAAGTAGCGGATGATTTCTGGACGGGGTGGGGGAATTGATCATCATTTCAGTGAATGGATAGTCATTTATTTAGAGATTTATTTTTCTTTTAAATTTGGTAATTATTTTTAAAAAATTACAATTATATGAAAGGATGGGGAAATAATTGTAATTTGCTCCAAGGTTCAAAAGGTAGGAGGGTTGCCGAAGCAAATGAAATTCAACAAAAATAAAAGAGGAGAAGCTTAGAGTTCCACTTTTTTACTTTAAAAGATAGGTGTCAGAGTGAGAGTTCATCGTAGCCTGAACGAGTTTCTAAAAAGTGCAACATAATTCTCACGGTGTAATATTTGGCGATTACTTTTATTATTTGTAGTATTTGGATAAAACAGCCTCACCTTCCACTAAGCAGCTTCCCTCACACTTTACTGTTCACGTTTACTGTTTATGTGAACGGTAGCGGCTATGGCTTCATTTGGCATTTGATGCTCAGAGTGTTGGGCTCCGTGCTTCCTCTCCGTATGTTCGGCCTAATGTTTCATTGACTCAATCACACGTGAGTTGGGAAGCGGGGACCCCATGGGCTGTGGCTGCAAGCTGTCCACTGCTTCCTCAAATGTTGTTACGTGCGAAAACTTTTTGCATTTATTTTCTACCAAAGTATATTTTTAGTCTTTAATTTTATATAAGATTTTATTTTGGTCCTTTAACTTTAAAACGTAAACTTTTGGTTCTCTAATCCTAAAACTGTTACAAAAAAGATAATATTGAACTCTAAATGCTAATAAAACAATACTAAATGCTAACATATTAAGTTTAATATTTAAAACAATAATGATTGTTACGAAAAATTATTATTTAAAACTAACAATTTTAAGATTAAAAGATTAAAAATATATTTTTTAAAGTTAATGATCAAAATGAAACTTTATGTAAAGTTAAAGGAAAGTATACTTTAGCCTATTTCCTTCATCCTCTTCACTTTCCACTGCTGTATAACACTTGCATAACTCGTCACTTCCACAGACATTTCACTCCACGGTTCATGAAATATCCTTCCTTTAACCTCTCAGAGTATGCATCATAATTGTTATGGTTCAAGCGGATCTCGACACAAGCCCGTGGATTTAAAATTTCAACATAATTACTTGGGTACTATTCATTTGGTAAAATTGGAAATTTCAAATTCCGTGCCTCAATTTTGGAAATTCGTATCTCTTTGGGTACACATCCAATTGAGGTGTTCTACCTATCATTTTAAAGCTTGGGATGTGTGCAACATGTCTGCCAAAATTTATGGCTTGACTCTTTCATTTGATAGGTCAAACTAGAGCTGGACATTGACTGCTTCAGCACCTACGTTTTATTTATTAAACAATTCTTACTTTAATTCTCTCCCTCATTCGAACATGCAACAACTAGCCTTATGGATTCCATTCATTCATATACCTTTTCATTCATGTCATAAACATTCTAAACAAATACATTATATCATTGGCATTCATATACATAATTTACACAATAGGAGAATTATACATTAACCAATAGCTTCAATCATTAACATGAATAATTCTCCACTTTCTTCTCCTTCCTTCTCATGCTCTCCTTCATGCAATCATTGTCCATCATACTTGACCTAAAGGAGGGATGAGATTCGGGAGAATCTCAGTAGCAACAAATAACCACCCAAACATACATGGCAAGCCTGACATTTATAACATGCTTGCAACTTAATATATTTATAAGATAATGACATTTAGAAAATCATCATGCATTTATTATAAAATATATAGGCCTATGGCATATTTCAAACACATTCACAATCACAACACACATGAGTTCATAAAATCATATAATATAGAAACATGTCATACATGCAAGCAAATACCAAGCACATAACAGTAAGGTCAAGTTTGTTACCTTGTGTCCTTAATTTTCTTCTTACTCCTTTTTGTTTCCAACCATTGAAGTTGCTTGCTCAATCACATCTAAACCTTCTCTTGGATGCCTTCAAGTTTCTAATCACAGTCACAAGGGTCCCATTACTCATTAGGACCAAGAATTACACAATATGGAAGACTTGTGTCCTTAAACTTAATCCCTTTTTTCCTTAATTTATAATGTAGTGTTCTAGCTTTGTAAAAATTGTTCCCTTAGCCAATCCTACACAATTTTTCCCAAAGAATCCAAATATGAGCTTAGATTCATCAAAATCCAACTCCTTCCCCTAGTTTTAGGTCAAAACCAAAATTTACCACTTAATTTCCAGTTTTAATTCCCATGCTTCCAACTTCATTCTTTCATCTTATCCCTACACAATTTTTTCTTTTAAAACACATCAAAATCATCAAAATCAAATCCTATGCATAAGAACCAGTCTGGACGAAATATTTCTCAAGTTACATAATCATAAAATTCAACCAATTTCAGCATAAACCCACTTGATTCATGTTCCTTTCAAGCCTTTTTAAACATTATTCTAACATCAATTTCATCCTCCCTCACACTTAA